>NW_017670264.1:1277091-1300828 GCF_001879085.1 Nicotiana attenuata | reverse complement strand
GCTGCACACTTCTCAAATTTGCCGTTAACCACCCGAAATCATCCCGAGGACCCCCTGGGGCCCTCAACCAAAAGCACCAATACCACCTAATACCTTATTCGAACTTGTACCAATCCTTAAAACACCTAAAACAACACCGGAAGTCCGATTAAATCAAAGATTCAAGCCTAAGAACTTTAAATTCCAACAAAACACACTTTCGATCAAAAACCTAACCAAACCTCGCCCGAATGACCTGAAATTTTGCACACACAACCCAAATGACATGACGGAGCTACTGCAACTTCCAGAATTCCAATCCGACCCTCGGACCAAAAACTCACTATCGGACCGGAAACTTCAAAAATTCAAACTTCGGCATTTCAAGCCTAAATGAGCTACGAGCCTCCAAAATACATTCCAAACACGCTCCCAACCCCGAAATCACCTAACAGAGCTAACGGAACCATCGGATTTCCATTCCGAGGTCGTCTTCACACTGTTCCGATTACAGACCATTTTTCAACTCTTAAGCTCTCATTTAGGGACTAAGTGTCCCAAAACACTCCGAATCCCAACACCGAACGTCCCGGCAAATCAAAATAGCAGAAATGAACTTAGGGGAAGCAGTTGATGGGGGATCAGGGCGTAAATTCCAAAAACGACCGGCCGGGTCGTTACAATATCTCTTCCAACCATTTAGCATATCAATTTCAAATATGATTTCAGTAGTAACCACCTACACCAACAGATTCACGCCATGTATGGATGTTCTATACCTCTCAAGCTCTAAGTTGTGGATACTTAAACATAGCCCTGATATACTTTCAAGCCATACTAATATTCAATATGTATTTACTGACTAATATTTTGAGGAAAATTGAACTACAAATATTTGCAGGCATTGCAGGTCTATTCAGAAAGAAGTATAAATAACTAGAAAACTGATCTGCTCGTTCACAATAATAAATATGACTTTATTATTGATTATCTAATTTATATTGATAGAACCTTTCAAACAAGGATCCTGTCCAAGCCTATTTCTCTCCTGGACTCCCTCTAATATAATAATCTCACTCTCTGTCATGATCTTGGCAACACAACAATAATTTTGCTGAAGCTTTTGCAATGCAACATGGGATGTATAGAAATGGATTTGACTGGAAAATGGTGGAATCAGACTTTAGAATATTCATCCAATTGATAAAGGAACCAAACAAAGCTCCACGAAATGTGAAAAGCATAATGCACATAAAGAACTTGCTGCGCAGTTTTCAGGAAATTTCATTTTCACTATTTAAAGAAGCTAATGGACTTGCCGCTTCCTTATCAAAATACAACCATAACCTAGAGGAGGGGGAGGAATACCACACCTCAGCAGCCTTATCACGACACATCAGGGGTCATCTCACGGTGGACGACAAAGGTCTATTGTACGTAGCCTTACCCTACATTTCTGCAAGAGGCTATTTCCACGGCTCAAACTCAGCAATCTCCTGGTCACATGACAGCAATTTTACCAGTTACGCCTAGACTCCGCTTCGTTTTGTGCATTTCCCAATAGTAAAGAATTAAGTTTGTTCAATTCTAACATAGGATATGAGGAAAGGCATTACATCTCCGTCCTTCATGTTTTTAACTTTTTGATATTAATATAGAGGGTAGGTATCAAATCCGAACCTCAATCACCACAAGGTGGAATTAACCAACAAAACAGATGCAAGGAAAAACAAAAAAACAGCTATTATTTCAGAACTTAGCACTAATAATTCAATAATTATCGCTTTTCCTCTTTTTCCTCTATCAAGGTTCCCTAAATGAGATGGCAAAGGTGCCCAAAAACCTAAATGATAGCCCTTGGCAGAGGCTAGCTGCAAAGGCCTCAATCATCTTGTGCCCACTCTGCCTAGAGGAAAACATGCCTTTTGAAATGTTGTTCAAGACAACAAATTTTATCTATATCCTCTATCTTACATTGGAACAATATACCGCCACCTAATAACCTTTTTGTTTCATGAAATAGCGACACAATAAAAAGGAGAAATGTTTACAAGAACTGCAAGCTATACAATGAAATATGATGTATGGATTCATATCCATTCGAACTCTTGTTCTATACTTGATTAAAAAAAAGTGCAAAGGGCATAACAGCTAGGATAAAGCAGAACTCTTACAATAGGGGATCTGATAAATGGACCTCAAATCTCTCCGATGTGGGACAACTCATTAGGATCAACAAGGGTTTCTACACAGATTTCTGCATGTTGACATCCCCTAAGTCCAGCGACTTCCAGTTTTCTGGTGGAACCATCCTTTGGGTTGTATATCATGATTGTTGGGGGAAGCAATAGTAAGATTTCCCCATTATTCGGCTGGCAAAAATGTGTAGAGAAAGAGAAAATGGATGAAGTGAACATATATTCCCCAATATATTGAGGATATTTGATGGTGAACATCTTTGTCCAAGATGCATTAACTCCATAATCCTTCATCATCCACACATCAGAAGTAGTTCCTTCAGGACAAATACAAACCAATGCAAGATCACTTCCCACCCCTCCCAGCATCAAACGAGAATTGGCTTCTCCATAATTAGGAAGCTCCAACTTTCCCCATGTCTCATATGTTAAATCAAGAGTTATGAGGTTGCAAACATTGAGCGCATCAACATCAGCAGTTGAAGCCCAATAAATCTTCCCATTGACACATTTACCTAAATAATCTCTCATATAGTAGCCCGGAAAGTTATAGACTCTTGTCCAAGAATCAGTCCTCAAACTGTAAATGTTGACCACAGTACCAAATGAACTACCATCATCAGAAGTACCGCAAATAATTACTACTTTATAATCGTCATGTAACTCATCATATCCAAAACCATGTCTGTAATAAGAGGTACCAGGCCTCATTTGAACATCTAACTTACGCAATTTCTTGGACTTCCTAATTGTTGGGTTCCATATAAATGCCTCCTTAAAGTCAATCAAAAAACAAATCAGTCCATTGGCCGAACCCACAATCCAACGAGGGGTTTTTTTCACGGGAGAATCAATGTCAAATACCTGAGCCCTAGTTCCTTTTTGAAACAAGGAAGGGAGACAACATACCTTGAATTTGCTTTTGAAGTGTTCAAATATAACCCTATGGCTGCTGAATGCTTTGTCATTAGCTGCTAATTTCATATGGGTTTTCACAAAATAAGGGCTAGAGATTAGTTGAAGCCATGACTTTGAAACGCACTTGAATCTAACAGGGTCTTTGGACGTCAGCTTTAAGAGGATCTCCGTGATGAGTTCAACGGGTAGGAACAGGGATTACAGAAGCACCCATTGTAGCTGCAGAGAGGTAAGTTTGACTGAAAATGGAAATGGGTCTCGTAGCATGAGAGAATTCAGTGTAAAATGGCTTATATAGTTAAAATCTACTTTTACAAGGGGGGCGTGGAGCGGAGGCGTTTTAGTTTTGATGAGGGGGAGGTGGGGGCATGTGCACAATAGCCACTAACAGCTCACGCCTTTATTTTAAAGTCAGTGTTTTAAAATATCTTTAGCCTTTAGCCACTAGTTTAATAAACTTTAACTGCCGGACGAAAATACCCTTTTGCTCGTGTCCTTAACTTCAGGACTTCAGGACTACATGTCCTTAACTTTTGAACTTGAAGCTCTAAGTTCAGGACTTCAAGACTACATGTCCTTGAACTTTTGAACTTGGAACTCTAAGTTCAGGACTTCAAGGTTACATGTCTTAACTTTTTAACCTGTAATCTAGTTCAGGACTTCAGGACTACAAGTCCTTAACTTTTGAACTTGGAACTCTAAGTTCAGGACTTCAAGGTTACATGTCCTTAACTTTTGAACTTGGAACTCAAAACTTCAAGACCAAGCGTCCTTAACTTTTGAACTTGTAAGTCAAAGTTAAGGAACTATTGGTCCTTAACTTTTGAACTTGTGCTTGTCCTTAACTTTTGAACGTGTAACTGTAAGTGTGTAACTGTAGTTAAGGACTGTTGTCTTAACTTTTGAATTTGTAAGTCCAAAGTTAAGGACTTAATTTGTCTTAATTTTGAACTTGTAACTGTAAGTTAAGGACTGGCTTGTCCTTAACTTTTTGAATGTGTAACTGTAAGTTAAGGACTGTCTGTCCTTAACTTTTGAACTTGGAAATCAAAGTTAAGGACCTATTGTCCTTAACTTTTGAACTTGTAACTGGTAAGTTAAGGACTATTGTCTTAACTTTTGAACGTGTAACTGTAAGTTAAGGACGTTGTCCTTAACTTTTGAACTTGAAAATCAAAGTTAAGGACCTATGTAAGTTAGAAAAAATAGAAAATGAATAAGAAACAAGCAAAGAACAAAAGAATTGAGAAGTACCTCAAAAATGCAGAAATAAAAGCAGGTGGTTTTTTTTTTTGGCAAACTGTTTTTTGAGGTTTATGTTGGCTTGGTACTATAATAAGAACAATTCCCAAGAAGTGAAATGGGAAAGATAATGGATCTAAGTCATAGAGTTTTGATATTATTCTGACGCAAGTCTTGGAAATATTTGTTGTTCACACTAATAATTCTAATAGTAATAATAATTGCAGACACACTGCAGAAATAGTAGTACAACGATGAAGAAAAGACTTTTTGTGGTCTCCTTTCTTATGTGGCTACGATGAAAGTGAAATAAGAACGTAAACATTCATTTTGGATTATGGAGAAGGCACGCAGAGAGAGAAGCGAGGGTTTGGGAAGAAAAGCAAGGGAAGAAAAGGTAAAAATGTCTTTTCACATTAATTTTAATAGGGCAGTGGCTATTTTTGCTCAACATTAGAATTGCTGGATAAAAAATAAATACCACCTTAAATAGTGGCTACCCCATGCCATTTCTACGGGAGGTGGAGATATGGGGCGTAAATACATGGATATTTAAATTTTACTAATTTCAAAAATTTTAAGATAGTATAAAATAAAAAATAATTACAAAAATTACTTTAACATCACAAAATTATAACAAATAATCTATTTAAAAATATTTATAAATTATAATTCAACTATGAATAATACAAAAAGTATGACATATATCATAATATAAAAATTAGCTTCAACATCGTTACGACTCAAACATCAAAAGTAATGTATTCGATACGAAATATTATATGTATCTCTTAAGGAGTAATGAATCTTGAAAGAATTTTGATATTATAATTTGATATTTTTCTAAAATACCCATTTTATTTAATATGCTATCTATTTCAAAGAGATTTATATAAAATATAATTCAAAATTTAAAAATGATTCTCTAGCATCATTTATAAGTTTCAACAAGTTAATAAAGTGACACATAATTCAACATACAATACCATGATAACTAATTATTTTGTAAATAGATACTAGCTAATACTAAACTATTAAATTAATAAGTATTGTATCTCGTAAACGTGAAAAAAATAATGTTTAGAAAAATAATTATTAAAAAAATTATGGACTACATTATATAGTAAAGATATAATAAAAGTTAATAAATAAATACTTATTAAATGAAAGATTTATTTAAAATTAACTATCATAGCAGTCTTAGTGGATAACGTGCAATAATTTTTATTTTAATTATGATATAAACTACTCTCAACTTAATGATTTATGATTAAGAAAAAAGTAATTTTGAATTGTCAACGGTTTATTAAGAAAATTTGAGAATTTATAAGGTTAGTTAGATACAACTGCATAAAGTACTATTAGGCGAGCCCGGTACGCTAGGCGTTGGGCATATTCGGGGCGTAAGCCCCGATGACCGAGACGTAAATCTCACGGAACTAAGCCCCACACATAAATCCAGAGGCATTTTACGAGTACTCCGCCCCGGGGCGAGTCCCAATTCTGCCTTTTAAAAAAAAGGTTAGAATACTATCATCTAATATATTATGACGGAATATTAATGTTATAAAATTATGATCTAATATATTATATGTATTACTTTAATAAATATTAGTTATTGTTTTATTATTTGATACAGTGTACAGAAATATAATAAAATATATACAAAATAAGATAATACACATTATATAGTAATCAAATAAATTATTTGTTCCTTATTTATTCTTTATTATTATTAAATTAATTAGCAAGTACTTATTACTATATAGTTACTAATATTACTTTTTATTAACTCGTCAATTGGCTCAATATTTTGATACTACTCTTTTAATATAATATAGATATATATTTTTTTTACTCTGAAAATATTTTATATTTTTAAACTTATGTCATACCGTTCAAAATTGTTCAATTGCCTAAATTTATCAATAATTTTCTTGAGTGTTATTTATTCATCTTTTATTTATTAATTACTTCAAAATATAAATATCATAAGATTATCTTTATCCCCTCTTTTTGTACATTCTTTTCTATTTTAATTGTAGGCATCTAAATTTTATTGGATTTAAATCCATAAAATTATTTGGACTATATTTTTGAATTAAAGATATGTTAGTTCAACTAAATGTATTGGGATAATATAATTGGATTAATTATATAAGTCCAATATACATGGATTAAATAAATAAGTCCAAATCCATTGGGTTAACCCATTCAATTGGGCTACAAGTGATAAGCACACTTCATTAGGCCCAAGATGTCATCTTCCTAGAGGCCCAATGCCATGTGTCAAATGACATGGCATGCCAAGTCAAACGAAAGAGCCAATAAGATCGTGCCACGTGTTAAAAAAAATAAGGCATGCCAACCCAAATTAAATGGCCAATGAAACAGCGCCATGTGTGCAAGTGACATGTTCTGGCCAATCAAATGTGGCCTTGTCACACTTCAATTTGATTGGTCGGAACGAGTTTGTTCTTATTGTAACTCTTCCCTCCGACAACTATAAATAGGGGTCTTCATAACACAGAAAAGACACCAGAAGTTATAACAAGAAGCGAGAAAGAGCTCGTGGATCAAACACTGCAAATTCCTCCACAAGTTCCAAGCTTCAAGCAATCAAGTTCAAGCTCAAGAACGAAGAACAAATCAAGTTCAAGATCAAGAATGAAAGAACAAATCAAGTTCAAGCTCAAGAACAAAGAACAAATCAAGGTTCAAAAAATACGAGTTCAAATCAAAGTTTGTGCTAGTTGAATCCAAGATCATCCTTCGTGGAAACTAATATAAATTCAAGATCAAGCTCGGAGGCCCTTGAATTTATTTATTGGAAAGAAGAATCAGAAGATCCATAGAGATTGTACGCTCATATTATTTGAAATAAAATACTATGATTGTTGCAATATTTTTCGGTCTTGATTTTATTTTCTTGACGCAATTTATTGTCTACAAATTCTAGCATGCTCAGTGGGACAATCTTTACCCCTCATCTCAACTTTTCAATTATCATAGTTCAAGAACGTCGAAATGGCTTCAAAGAAAATCAACTTCGGATCAACATCCACCAAGACTGCTAACTCCAGGTTCTATGCTGATATGTGAAGCATCCTCGATGTTACCTTTGGAAGCTTCGAACCATTTACGAGGAGCAAAGCAAGCTATTTAGGACAACAAGCACTCTAAATGTCGTCCGCATCAACCCCTGCTTTCGTATCTTCGTCCTCAAAAGGAGCAAGATCCTCTACAAACGTACCGAAGGAGGAAGCGATATTGCTAAAAGATCAAGAAAACTCTAGCTCTACTTGACCTCTCCGGATCGAAGAACTCTGTTGTGAAGGAAGATGATGATATGTCAAGTGATAAGTCTTCCTCACTTACAGCGCATAGCATGAGCCATTCGAGAATCAATCTGTGTGACAATCCATGCTACTCCCCATCATCCACAACAATCATGCAAGCCATGGTGACAAACACTTCATCTGTGGAAGAGCAGTTGGCAAACTTGACGGAAGTAATCGCTGGCTTAACCAAGTGCATGAAAAATCAAGATGCTAGAATTGACAAGCTAACAAACAGGGTAGGAATCTTGATGGAAGAAGAATCCACCCATGCACCTGGCAAACTCTCAAAAGTTCAAGAGATTGATCCTCCCTCACGACAAGTTGCATCCACTAAGTAAATTCCAGTCTCTTCGGAAGGGATGATTCCAATCAATCAACTAAAGGAGTTCATTGAAGGGACTATAAAAAAACAAATATGAAGGTGCTTCTAAGTCCTCCTTTACCTATGCAAAGTCGTACACTTCAAGGATCGATATGTTGAAGATGCCTGCTGGCTATCGACCTCCAAAATTTCAGTAGTTTGATGGCAAAGTCAATCTAAAGCAACGTGTGCGTACTTCATTGAGACGTGCAACAATGCTGGGACTTATGGAGATTACCTCGTCAAGCAGTTTATTGGCACGCTAAAGGGAAATGCTTTTGACTGTTCCATAGACCTCGAGGCTAGATCTATTGATAACTGGGATCAACTAGAGCAAGAGCTCCTCAATCTCTTTTATAGCACGAGATGTACTGTGAGCATGATAGAACTTACAAATACTCGTCAACGAAAGGGTGAACCAGTTATCAACTTTATCAATCGTTGGAGGATTGCAAGCCTCAACTGCAAAGAGAGGCTTAGTGAAGCTTCTGGCATAGAGTTATGCATCCAAGGCATGCATTTGGGACTCCGCTACATCTTGCAAAGAATGAAGACTAGCACATTTGAAGAACTTGCGACTCATGCCCATGACATGGAGTTAAGCATGGCCTCCGCAAAAAAAGAAAGGCTGCCTATCTATGAGCCTCTCAAAGGGAATGACAAGCAAGAAGTCAGGAAATGGAGCAAGTTTGTACGCAAGTCTGAAAATAAAGAAGCTATGAATGTAAACACATCACCTGTGAAGTTCACAACGAAGGTAAGCAAGAAGTAGAGTATGAAATCCACTTCTTTTCAAGATAAACCAAGTGGGAAGTTGACTCTAAAAGAAATGTAAGAGAAGGAGTATCTATTTCTGGATTCTGATCTGTCACCAATTTTTGAAGAACTCCTCAAGTTAAATCTCATTGAGGTTCCGGAGATGAAACGGCCAAATGAAGCTGGTAAACGAATGACCTAAATTATTACAAATACCATCGACTTGTGAGCCATCCTCTAGAGAAGTGATTTGTCTTCAAGGACAAAGTTATGGACTTGGCTCGTGAAAAGAAGATCCTGCTTAAAGGTGAGAAAGCAAGCACAAACCGAATCTCTATCACCTTTGGCTCATTCAGTCCGGATGAATTATATGGTTTGAAAGAAAGTAACAATGAAGAATTATTGGAGAACAACAAAGTTGAAGTCGATCAACCTGATGATGATCAAGATTGGACATTGGTGACTTGTCGTAGGCAACACAAAAGGATCCCACGAAAAGAATCAATAGAACAACCAACAAGGAAAATGATGGTAAAAAGGCCAAGGAAACAAAATCTAGTTAGGCATTTGAAGAAAGCAAAAGTGGAGGTGCAACACCCTCAACAACCACGACATTCAGTGACCTTGGAGGATCTCTTGCCATGTTTGTTCCGCATGAAGATTTTCCATGATGGTATTGAGGCCTCTTGTTGAAATGATGATAAATGGGAAGAAAAGAGTGATGACCTACCGTTGGCACCATCGTCAGAAAAGCTCATCGAGTCTATTCCTCAAGAAGTTAACGCGTGCGAGGAAAAAGTTACGTTCACAAATGACGATCTTCTACTAAGTGACACTCTTCATAACCGCACGTCGTACATGGTTGGCTATATGCATGATGAAAGGTTAAATCGAATTTAGAGGATCCTCATTGAACATCTTGCCAATTCTCATTGCGAAAGAACTTGGTATTCCCATGAAAGAACTCTCGAGAAGTCGTGTGATGATCCAAGGATTCAACCAAGGGGGAAAAGAGCCATATGCAATCAAGTGCATGGCTGCATGTGATTGATGGAAAGACTTCATACAATGTCTTGCTTGGAAGGCCTTGGATACATATGAATGAAGTGTTCCATCTACCTACCATCAATGTTTGAAATACTACGAGGGTGAAGTCGAGAAGAAGATAGTTGCTGAGGACGAGCCATTCACTGAGGCTAAGTCACACTTTGCCGATGCAACGTTCTACTTGAAGAACCGCATTGTGAAGGAGCTAACAGCTGATGATGTCATGAAAAGCAAGAATGACGAGCCCACAACTAAAAGAGATGAGGTGACTGCTGGCAAAGCCAAAGCTATTACTGAGGAGGTACAACCTTACTCGAATAAATCTTATAGAGGGGATATTGCATCTTACGGCAAGAAAGTAACTCCTGAGCTCCAATATGTCCCTAAAACGAAGAAAGATGAAGGTGAATCATCTAATCTCCAAATTAACATGCAAAAAGGGGTTAAATCTTCCGGTCAAATAAATTGAGGCAGTAAAGTGCCGCTTGCAAGGTTTGTGGCCCAAATTCATTTGCAAAATGTGGCGCTCCCTACAAAGCATACAGATAAAGGCTTTAATCCTAATGCTTACAGGGTATTTGCAAAAGTTGGATATAATCCCAATGAGCCATCAAAATTAGGGAAGATCCCATCCTAAGCTGCTACGAGAGACAACCACGTGAAGGTTTGGGATACAAGCAACCGTCACCAGTGCACATCTCCATAAGAAGGGCGAGCAACAATTATATCACTGTAGAAGATGAATCTGCCGCTTCTAACAAGCCTTCTATCTTTGATCGACTTGGAAAATCAACTGTGAGGACTTCCGTATTTGAGAGATTGGGTCCATTAAAGAAGGGGAACAAGTTCCAGAGAAATTATCAAAATACAAGAACAACCACTTCGCCCAAAATTCAGAAGATCTCTAAGGATTTCCAAAGTCTATTTCCTTCTAGAAAGAGGCGACAAAAAACTTGTGATTTCATGTAAAGAAATACTGAAGGTAAAGCCATATACTGTGGTCTACACTAAGGAATGTGAAGAAGATGAAGAAAGTGTGGGTTCTTCGTATCAACTTACTACACAAAGCAAGTATGGTATTTCATCTCTAATAGAGGATGATGAGAAATTCGAGAATGTTTCACCATGTTATCACATATCCTTCAATGATGGAGACCTTCAAGAAGATGAAGATGCAAAGGATGCTCCGCCTGAACTTGAAGAAGGGGTAAAGCCAATAGTGGACACTTTGAAGAAGTAAACCTTGACACTGATGAAGAATTGAGGCCCACTAATCTAAGTGCTTTACTAGCAGCCAATGAAGAAAGAACTTATATGGAGTTACTCAAGGAGTTTAAGGATGTCTTTGCTTGGAGTTACAAATAGATGCTTGGCTTGGACCCTAAAGTAGTAGTCCATCACCTTGCGGCCAAGAATGGCGCTCGTCCTGTTAAGCAAGCTCAAAAGCGCTTTAGGTCGGACTTAGTTCCCTTGATTGAAAGTGAAGTTAACAAACTCATTGAAGTTGGCTTCATTCGCGAAGTTAAATACCCAACATGGGTCTCAAGTATTGTCCCTGTAATGAAGAAGAATGGCCAGATTTGGGTGTGCATTGACTTCAGGGATCTCACCAATGTGTGTCCCAAAGATGAATTCCCGCTTCCTATTCCAGAGTTGATAATCGATACTATTACTGGTTATGAGGCAATGTCTTTCATGGACGGTTCGTTGGGCTATAACCAATTTCGCATGGCACCAAAAGATGAAGAGCTTACTGCATTCTGCACCCCCAAGGGTATTTATTGCTACAAGGTAATGCCTTTTGGATTAAAGAACGCTGGTGCTACTTACCAAAGGGATGTGCAGAATATCTTTGGTGACCTTCTCCACAAGAATGTCGAAAGCTATGTGGATGACTTGGTAGTAAAATCAAGAAAGATGGGCAACCACTTGGAAGACTTGAGAATGGTGTTTGAATTGCTCCGGAGGTACCAACTTAGGATGAATCCATTGAAATGTGCCTTTGGAGTTACTTCTGGAAAGTTCCTTGATTTCATTGTCCGACATCGAGGGATCAAAATTGATCAAGCCAAAGTGGATGCCATTTTAAAAATGATTGAGCCTCGCAATATTTATGAATTGAAAAGTCTGCAAGGAAAGCTAGCATAAAGATTCATCTCAAACCTAGCTGGGAGGTGCCAACCATTCAGTCGTCTCATGAAGAAAGGCGTTCCTTTCAAGTAGGACCAAGCTTGTAGCAATGCCTTTGAAAACATCAAAACTTACTTGATGAAGCTTCCAGTTTTGGCAGCCCCTATACCTGAAAAGTTGTTGATGCTATATATTTCAGCACAAGAAAGGTCTGTTGGAGCACTGTTGGCCCAAGAAAATTGTGAAGGGAAAGAAAAGTCCCTTTACTACTTGAGCAGGATCGTGACACCAAATGATCCAAAAGTTATGTTTGGCACTAGTCAATCCAAAAGTTGAAGCACTACTTTCAAGCTCATATCGTTCGTCTTTTTTCTAGAGCAAATCCCATCAAGTTCGTGATGTCAAAACCTGTCTTTAGTGATCGATGAGCAAGGTAGTACCTCCAGTTTCAACAATTTGAAATTGTGTACATCCCTCAAAAGGCTATAAAAGGACATGCCTTAGCAGACTTCTTGGCAGATCACCCCATACCTGATGATTGGGAGCTAACGGACGAACTACTAGATGAGGACGCAATGGTCGTTGAAGTACAACCTCCATGGAA
This sequence comes from Nicotiana attenuata, assembly GCF_001879085.1. Classification (NCBI taxonomy): domain Eukaryota; kingdom Viridiplantae; phylum Streptophyta; class Magnoliopsida; order Solanales; family Solanaceae; genus Nicotiana; species Nicotiana attenuata. The sequence goes on along the minus strand of NW_017670264.1, from coordinate 1,288,252 downwards.
GATGTTTTTTGATGGTGCTTCATATTGCGAAGGAGTTGGTGTTGGCGTAGTATTTGTCACTCCTCAAGGGGAGGTTCTGCCTTACTCCTTTACGTTGACACAATTTTTCTCCAAAAATGTTGCTGAATATCAAGCACAAATGGGCTTGAAATGGCTATTGAAATAAAGCGGGTGCAATTGCTAGTCTTTGGTGATTCGTAGTTGGTGATCAACCAGCTTTTAGGTACTTACGAGGTCAGGAAACCTGAACTACGCTCATATTATGAATATGCTAAGAAATTAATGGGATGGGTCGGTGATGTGGCTATTCAACATGTACCTAGGACAGAAAATAAGAAGGTTGATGCTTTAGCTACCTTAGCTTCATCATTAACCCTGCCCGATCAAGCACAAGTTACTATCTACCAAAATGGGTAGTACTAAATATAAAAAGTAAGTACGTTTTCTCTCTCTCAAAGTACTATTCCCATACCATGGACCCCCCTTCGATTAAGCCACCACTCCCACTGGAACCCCCAGATAAGCACAGCCAAATGGAGGTAGAACTACCTCATCACTCCTATAAGGAAATGCTCTTGGACAAACCAGCGAGCAACCAAACAAATTACTATGAAATTGACCACCAACCAATTCCAGATCTGGACGAAGGAAAGCACTTTGAGGGTTCAATTCCACTCTCACAAGATGACAAAGAGCGCCTCTACCTTCCATGGCGTTACTCGATAATCATCAAAGTTTTTAATCGAAAATGCCTCACCATCTCCTTCGATCTAAACTGAACGACCTATGGAAGCCATCCGAACAGTTAGTCTTGATTGACCTAGGGTGCGACTTCTACATAGTTAAATTTAGTTTAGACAAAACTATGGTTAAGGCTCTACACCTAGGCCCCAGGTTCATCTCTGAAAACTTCCTATCCGTACGTAAATGGGAACCAAAGTTTGTTACTCAAGAAGCCACTCTTACTTCTACTACCATATGGATCTGGCTACCTCAGTTACCAACAAAATTCTATGATCAGGATATCCTGGAGAAAGTTGGTAGGAAGCTGGGTAAACTTCTCAAGATAGACCAATGTACATCCTCTACCCTAAGGGGGTGATATGCCCATATTTTTATTCAAGTTCCACTGGGAACCCCAGTAAAAACATCGGTAATAATAGGGGACCATAAGCAGGCTGTGATCTATGAAGGAGAGGGGACTCTATGCACCGTTTGTGGAAGAATAGGGCACACGGCACAAATTTGCAACTACAGGGCACCCACACCCAAAGCAAACCACGAACGACAGGATGATCACCAAATGAAAGTGATGACGTCCAAATCCACTACTAAAAAGTAAATGGATACGGTCGCATGCAATATAATTTACCCAACTATGAGTCGGGGTCGAATCCCACAGAGAACAATATGTAGGCGATTAGGAATGTAAGAGAATTATCACTTATCGCGCAATGCAAAACACTAAGAATTTGGTTTTTGGAAAATGTTTATAACTAAATGCGAAAATGTAAACTAACCTAGAAAGCAAGTAAAATGATCAATGGCTACAAGTATGGTTGCATCGGGAATTACACTCAAGTAACGATCCAATGTATTTCAAGATTTTACAAATATGAGCAAGTTTATGTTAATTAGCCATGGGTATAATTCTTAAATAGCTTCTTCCGAAGACTAAAAAGACTTCCTAATTGAATTATCCCTAAAAAAAATTAAGAGATTAAGTACTCCCGGATATGGCTATAAGTAGTTCAACCTATCCCTAGGTAGAATCTATAAAATGAGGGTTAACGCCTCAAGTTCTTGTTAATTAATCTTTCCCAATCCCAAAGTATCTTTTCCAAAATTAATTCGGAGTTAATGGGTGAGTCCTATGGTTAGCTAATCCCTTTGAAAATATTAAAGAACAAGAATAATAAAAATAACAATAACTCACTTCATAAAAGAATAAAAATCATTCAATACATAAGCACAACAAGGTATATAATCCACACTTTAAATATGAGTATTTCCATAAACAAGATTCAAGTGTTGGAAATAAATACTACACACTTAAATATTCAATACAAAACAAGGACATGAAGAAATAAACATAAATGGGTAAGAAATCCTTAACCACAAGCTTCAAATCTTCAAGACCTAAGTGTGTGTGCAAACCCTTGCTTCAAGACTTGTTCTTCGTCTAAAAACTCAAAATATGCTAAATATGTTCAGAGCTATTGCCAAAGATCCCTTACAAATGAGCTGATTGGGGTATTAAAGGGTTTGGGGTCAAAAATGTAAAATTCCAGAACTGCCCAGTTTTCACGCCCAGTTTCTTCATCGCGTTCGCGATCACACCTTCGCGTTCGCGAAAGTTTTCTTGCCTCAGTCATCGCGTTTGCGTTTGGTCCTTTGCGTTCGCGAAGGTTTGGTTTCTGATACATCGCGTTCGCGTTTGGTCTTTCGCATTCGTGAAGGTTTGGTTTCTGATACATCGCGTTCGCCTTGTGTGCTTCGCGTTCACGAAGGTTTAGCTTTCCTGCTTCTTCGCGTTTGCATGGTACCTTCGCGTTCGCGAAGAGAAAATCACTGGCAGGCCCCATTTTGTCTATTTTAGCTCCTTTTTGACTTGTTTTCACTTGGTTTCTTCACCATTACTTCTAAATCACATACAACCTGTAAAATAGAAGTAAATGACATTAAACACACGATTTTATCACTCAAACATAGCAAAAATATAGGTTTAAAGATAAGATAAGTTGGTAAAATACCAACTTATCAAACCCCCAAACTTAAACTATTGCTTGTCCTCAAGCAATGAAAGCGATAAAATCTCCTCCCAAGTAGCTAACTCAACAATAATCCATATCATGCCAAGCCAAAAAGGTTTACTATAAGCACAAAAACATGACTTCGATTGGTACCAACAATTACTCCAAAGCATATGAATTATCAAGCACTTCTCATGAAGTTCATTATACTTCAAGTGTTCAAACACTAATGCAAATCAAAGTAGCAATCAAGTCATGACACTAAAGCTTCGAAATTTGCCTCTCTATCACAATTAACTTTCTTTGGTCATTCCTTCCAATTGAAAATGGGATTAAATTCACAACTCAAATCTCATGTGCCCTCACATTTAAGAGAGGATCCCACACTTATAAATCCTAATTCAAAACAAAAATGGGATATCAAATGGAAAGAATTAACTCTCTCTCAAAAAGATGTTCAAATGCATACAAGTAGTACCATAGGCTTACCCTTCATGTATTCCTCCACTAATGTAGACAACTTGACTCAAAATCAATTAGGACTTAAAGGGTTGTAGTTTAGGTTTTTGGTTAAGGTAGGGAACAATTTTGATTAGAGTGACTCAAAACCTCCCCAAGCACTACAAAGTTTGCAATTAAAGTCCACTTCCTTCAAAAACATTTTCCATCCTTTCTTTACTTTTCATTCCACACCTAGTCTTCCCTTTATTCACAACTTCTTATCATTTTATTCTATTTTTTTCCTTTCCTTTTTCAAAATCAAGGAAGGTTTCATTTTTTTTACCTTCCACCTTTTTAACCAACTTCCATATCACAACTTTTCCAACCTTCACCCCCAAACTTAGGCTTTTAGCCTATGTTTACACTTTCATAGTACTTAGGGAGGTAGGGTGCTAAAAGCTAGATCAATACAGAACAAAAGGATTAAAGTTTGTAACATGGTTGACAAAGAATAAGGTTAAAGGCTCAAAATGGGTTGACTAGGGAAAATATTCAAGGGTAGGAAATTTAAGGCACAATGGCAGTCCAAGGAAGGCCTAATATAATTTTTCAAACCAAGTTAGTCTATAACTTCGCCTTGAAGCACATTCCGGGCAAGTTCTAGACTACAAGTAATGCAAAAGAACTCACAATAAATCTCACCACACATGGCACATGAACATTCAAGTGGAATACAAATCCAAAATCCAATTGAAACCAATGACTCAAAGAGGTTGCGTATAGCATAGGAAGCTATTTAGTGAATCAAAGAGCCAAAATTTGAGTCTAAAAGTCATGACATTTTTACTTCAATTATTTTTCTTTTTCAACAACCAAAAATTCATATGCCAAGGTTTAAATCATGTTGGTACTAAGCAAGCCACAACTTGGTCAATGGGCACAAACCCCAACTCAAACCATTTATTTTTTCTAAATTAACATAAGCTATATCTAACTACAAGACTAATTCCCTTAAGAAAGTTGTCTATCTATCCATCATCGGAAAAAGTCGACAAAATTTTTCTACAATTACCCGATTCAAGAAGAAAATTGGCATCCTTGGAAAAAGAACCGTGGTATAAAGAAAACCAAGGATATCGCCACTAACATAAAATATACTATATAAAAAAAATAAGAAGCTAATAAAAAATTAAGAAGCTAATAAACATCAAGTAACTAAAAAAATTAAGAAGCTAATAAAAAATTAAGAAGCTAATAAACATACTAATATAACACATCACATGAAAATGCACTAACAACAAAATGAAAACAACCACAGTACCAATCTGCCATACCTACAGTTATCCACAATTCCACAATTATACAAAAATAACAGTTATACAAGAAGCCACCCCCAACTAAAGATGGTGCAATGTCCCCAATGCAACTAAACATGATAGAGTAAAATGGTGGAATGTGCTCCCTGAATACTGCATCAGTCAGAACTGGAGGTGGTGGGAAATTTGAGCTCCAAGTCTGCATCATCATCATCATCCTCCGAGTCATGTGAACCACAATATGTACTCAGCTTTTGCATCATCTTGGACAACAGTTTGCTTTTCTTCTTCTCATGCTCCTTGAACTTTCTCTGCCTCTTCTCAATCTTTCCTTGCCGGCGACTCAAGTTCTCCAACCTGGTGTTAATGGCCTCCATCTTGCCCGTGATTGCCTTTTGCTCTTTGACCACATCGACCATGGATGGTGGGGCAGCAGCCCCAGTAGATGTGCCAGCCCCAGGTGGACCAGTGGGAAGGCTAGCTATAAGCTGCCTAACATGCGCATCTACTCCATATATCTGACTGGACAAGTGGCGCATAGTGTGAGGACTGGACTGGAGTGGTCCCATGGGGTTAAAGGACCCTGATGAAGGTGCAAAGGATCGGCGGGATCAGTGGTGGCCTCAGAAAACTGCCAACACTGATTTATTTCTACGTTTCAAAGTATGCTGTATTCTGCATGATATGGAACTCAACATATCATGTTGAGTGCTGATGTACATTTTTTTCTGTTCAACATATTATGTTCTCCTAGCTTGTATGCCCGAAATTGAATTCCGAGGTCTCTAACTTTAGAAATCAATTTTTGAAGAAAATTGTTATACTGAATTTTAAAGGAAATAATAAATGAATTAATATTTGTATACTAAAAGATACGAAAAAAATGTCATCTAAAAAGATAAGTAGCTAGTCGATAATAAAGCAATTTTTGGATTGATTATAAGACTGAAGTGAATGGGCCAGGCCCACAATTGTTATTGCCCGTTGAGGTGACCTAAGGAGTATTACTTTGGGTTGTTAAGCACGTAGCAAACGACAGAGGCGACCAAAGAACTTTGGCTGCCATTTGAATGTCTCTATATTAGCTACATTGGCTAAGGAAAATCGTTGGAAAGGAAATAAATTGGTTTCCAGGTAATCAACAAACGGGGAAAAGAAAAAAAATCAAAGAAAGGAACTAGAGAAAGCTTCTGTTCTTGGAAATTTGGCTACAACAAAGTTTACGGTAATTAGATATTTTCTTTACTTTGTGATTACTATTCATAAGCCCCAAACACACACACTGTGACGACCCGACCCGTCGTCTCAGGAGTTACCTGATGTTCGGCCAAAAATACATGTATTTACCCATTGTTGCCTCATATTCTAGTACTTTTAATCGTCTTTTGAGTATTAGTTATATTGTTTTGTGCTTAATATTATATTTTAATTGTGTAGGAATAAAGCGATATAAAGATGAAGAGATTTGAAGCAAAATTGGATAAAACGCGGAAGAACAAGAAAGAAAATTTAAAATAATAAAAAATAGGGGGTCACCCTTTGGGTTTTGTCCCCCCCCAAGGTGGAGACAACCAAGGAATTTACAATTCAAAAAAGAGGAAGTTACAATTGAAAGAAAATTTGACAAAGAAACGTCAAAGAAAAGCGTACTGTTTTCAGCGTAGGCGCTGGACCTGGACGCTGTGTTGTGGGTACTCTTCTATTTTGTTCGGGACAAGGTTATTTCAGCCCTACATGATCTCAACTCGTATATAAGGGGTTCTAAACCTAATTTGGAGGATATCTAACATATTTTGAAGGGGATCTAACATACTTTGGAGGAGAATTCACGTGGGGCAACATACACCGCGCTTGGAGGAGGCTTCGAACTAGTTTTTCTTCTCTTCTCTTCCTTTAATTTAATAGTTTATTAGTTCTAGAGTTTTGGGTGCTACATGAACGTTGTAGTTTGAAGCTTGAATTGTTCTTATTATTTTATCATATTGGTTTATTTATTCAATCTTGCGCTTAATTATTTGATTGCTCGATCACCAATTGAATACTATCTACGAATCTAGGATTGAACTCGGGAGAGGGAATTCTAGATTGCATATAAGATTGAGTAGAGCAAGATCTTAACTCTTAGGGGGAGCGGATTTGCGGTTAGGATAGGAATATACCTAATCGCCTTGCTTTGTTATTATACGGAAATTATAAATGCGTTCTTGTTAATCCTAATTCCATAGGAATATAGGCGTTAGGTTAGCTTGAATAGGCGAGTTGTACTTCGGGAGAAGGCTACAAGCAATATTAACCCTGTCAACCAATAACCAGATAAATTAATTAGACAATTTATGTGGAAAACTCAACGGGATTGTTAGCTAACACATAGCTCTAGAATATTCACTCACATTGAACTCGTCTCTATAATTCGCCAACTTATTTTCTTTGATCTCTTAATTTGTTACTCTAGTTTAATTTTAGTTAAATATTCATACTCTAGAATTCGCTTGAATAGATTAATTGTTTGGTTTAATTTAGTTGATAGTTAATCACAAGTCCTTGTGGGTACGATATCTGGACTTACAATCCTATATTACTTGTCGACCACGTATACTTGCGTGTGCGTTTGGGAGCAACAAGTTTTTGGCGCCGTTGCCGGGGACTTAAAAATTAACTATTCTACTAAATTAGATTTTTACTATTATCTTTACAAGTTTTTTTTTCTTTGTAAATATTTTTAATTTTATAACTATTTGATTGATTTGTCTGTTAGTGTGTTTCTAGTTCGCTCAGCATGATATCTGGGGATAAAGCATATAGAGATAAGGTTATTGATGAAGACGCATGGTTGACGGAAGATTTTTATGGCCCATATTTTTGGGCTTGTCATGACCTCACATCTTGGAAGTCTGAATTTGAATATGGGAGTAAGGGTTGGTATTGTGATGAACATTATCGATTAAGAGAATATGCGCAACGGCGTTGTTTGCTAACAACGTTGTTAAATGATTGGTCTAAGGAGAGAGTTGATCTTGCACAAGAAATTGACAGGTTTAGCTTGACTGTGCGGAACTTGGATGCAGATATGAGTGCAAAGGTTGATGCATGTAACGCCCAACAATTTAGTGATAAGTTGTGTGAAGTTGAAAAAGATCTTTTAGACCAAATTGAGGACGCCACTTTAGAGAGATCTAACATACTTTGGAGGAGAATTCACGTGGGGGAACACACACCACGCTTGGAGGAGGCTTCGAACTAGTTTTTCTTCTCTTCTCTTCCTTTAATTTAATAGTTTATTAGTTCTAGAGTTTTGGGTGCTACATGAACGTTGTAGTTTGAAGCTTGAATTGTTCTTATTATTTTATAATATTGGTTTATTTATTCAATCTTGCGCTTAATTATTTGATTGCTTGATCACCAATTGAATACTATCTACGAATCTAGGATTGAACTCGGGAGAGGGAATTCTAGATTGCATATAAGATTGAGTAGAGCAAGATCTTAAATCTTAGGGGAGCGGATTTTGCGATTAGGATAGGAATATACCTAATCGCCTTGCTTGGTTATTATACGGGAATTATAAATGCGTTCTTGTTAATCCTAATTCCATAGGAATATAGGCGTTATGTTAGCTTGAATATGTGAGTTGTACTTCGGGAGAAGGCTACGAGCAATATTAACCTTGTCAACCAATAAACCAGGTAAATTAATTAGAAGATTTAAGTGGAAAACTCAACGGGATTGTTAGCTAACCCATAGCTCTTGAATATTCATTCACATTGAATTCGTCTCTATAATTCACCAACTTGTTTTCTTTAATCTCTTAGTTTGTTACTCTAGATTATCTTTAGTTAAATATTCATACTTTGGATTCACTTGAATAGATTAATTGTTGGGTTTAATTTAGTTGATAGTTAATCACAAGTCCCTGTGGGTACGATATCTGGACTTACAATCCTATATTACTTGTCGACCACGTATACTTGCGTATGCGTTTGGGAGCAACAAGTTTTTGGCGCCGTTGCCGGGGACTTAGAAATTAACTATTTTACTAGATTAGATTTTTACTTTTTTATCTATTTAAGTTTTTAATTTTAGTCTAGTGTAGTTAGTATTATATTTTTATATTTTTTTACATGGCATCTTTGAACGAAAAGTGGTGGGATAGTAAGTATTCTTGTTTTTGTGATCCTTTTCCATATTGTAAAGGACCCCACTTGTGGAAATATTGTAAAAATATTCCTAGTACCGAGTTGTGTGCACCATCTCCTTCTTGTACTATTTGTGATGGAAATTGGAATAATTGTCCTAAGTGTTGTTATCCTACTCCAATCCCTTCTTATGTTGATTCTAATAATTCTTGTGAGTTTGACAGGAGTAACGAATTCGATGATGTAGGACATGATGTTCGCATTCTTGATATGCATGGGAAATTATTAGAGGAATATGGAGGTTTCCGTGATAAAATTATGAATGAGATGCAATGATTTATAGAAGGAAGAGCTGAACTGGGACAAAAGATCGATCAATTTGGAAGTTCTATTCACGACTTAGAGGCTCAATTGAGTGCACAAGTTGATGCGTGTAACGCCCAACAATTTAGTGATGAGTTGTGTGAAGCTGAAAAAGATCTTCTAGGCCAAATTGAGGAGCTAATACGAGAATACCAATCACTAGACCATGTTTTTGTTGATGATGCCGAGGTTGAGGAAGAGTGCGAAATTGAGGATGTCAAAAATAATGCCATTTTGGAGTTGGAGCGTATTGGACCTCATTCTAAACACTTTTCAACATTGTGTTTGGTTGGTGAAATGAAAATTGATCCATTCAAGCCTATGGAGAATTCAATAGATGAGGAAAAGTGTTTATATTCTGAAATTTGTCACACCAAGGAGACAAAACGACATACCTCACTTAGAGGCCAAGAAGTGCAAGATGCGATACCTATTGCTTGGTTCATTTATTTTCACACCACCGCCCAAAGAACGTGATACAAAAATTGATGCAAAACTGGGGGCGCAATTCATATCCTCAAAGTGGAAGGAAAAGTGGTGAAAGTGATGGCGTCGTGCCGCGAAGTTAAATAAGGCACTTGTTGGGAGGCAACCCAAATTTTTTTCTCTTGGGAGGCAACCCAAATTTTTTTCTTTTATTTTATTGTGTTAATGTTTTTTTTTGTAGTATTATATTTGTATTTTGTAGGAGTATGAGCATGGAATCAAAGCCAAAAGGCGTGTGCAAAAGCGAGCAGGTGGTTGAAACTAAGTATGAGGTACCCGCACAAGGGATCATACCAGGGAGAAGTCTGAGTATCCCATGAGCTGCTAATTCTTCGGCCTTTGGCCTACCAGGGAGTTTCTTTTACCCTTTTGTTATTTTTAGTGTGAATTGAGGACATTGCACAATTTTAAGTGTAGGGTGAGGAGATTGTCTGGGTGATTTTCTGTGCTATCTTAGCTTAGTTGTAGTACTCGTTCTTAGTGTAGTAGTTTTTGTTAAAAACAAAAAAAAAAATTAGAAAAAGTTCGGACTTTTCCCGACGATGGATCTTTTGGACAATTTTCTTGAGGGATAAAAGTTCGATTAAAAATACCAAAAAGATTTTTTTTTTTTTAGGATAGTTAGGTAGTATCCCTTGGTTTTTCTTTGGGCGCCGGTTCTTTTCCAAGGGTGTAGCTCGAACCGGGTACTTTATTTTTTTAGGAGTAGTTTAGAAAGAAACTGAGTCGTTCTGAGATACTCATTGACATGGTTAATGCTGGCACAATAGGCTATGACATACATTCTGTTTTCCCGTATATTTGGTTTGAATTGTGAAGCCTAAGTAAAGTAAATAGCCTATTTTGTGATGCCTTTTCTCAGTTGTTTGACTTGTATGCTACATAGTGCAATATTGCTTAAATTTCTCAATTATGTGTGCTTACTTGACTTGAGAGTTGAATAGAACCGTCTTGATTGAGTCATGTGCAATGTGTGTGTGAGGAATTGTGATTTTCTATGCTATCCTGTGTAGTCTAGAACTTGCCCCGTGTGTTAATTGAAGCGAAATTGTAAGTGTGCTAATCTAGGAGATGACGTAGGCATTTTCTTGCTTGATCATGGATGTGCTTGTCACATAAAAATAAAATTTTCCGTTGCTAGCCCCTTTGAGCCTATAGACCTTTCTTTGGCACCCACATTACAAGCCATATCCCTATTTTGTTCTTAATTTGATATTGATTGAACCTTTACCTCCTAAGGCACTTAGGCGCTAAAAGAAGTAAGGTTAGAGATTGGGGAGTAGCTTTTGAGTGGAACCATGGAAGGGCCGTTGGTGCACTAAAGTTGAAATTAAAGGTCACTAGCCGATGAACTTTATTGTATGGAGTGTGTGAAAAAGAAAAAAAAAAGAGAGAGAAACATTTAAAGAAAAAAAAATGATAGTGAAAGTATGTAGAAACATAAAACACCTCCAATTCTTATTGATTTGCGCTAGTGAAAAGTAGAGAAGTGCTTAATTGAAAAGAGGGCTATGTTGTATATGGCAAGTGATTTGGTTGAGAAGTATATGAGCTTGAATTGTAAATGTAGTGTATTAAAGTGCTTAGGAGGGTTAGCCACTATTCCAAAATATATCCTACCCGTCCCTTAGCCTACATTACAACCTTAAAAGTCCTAATTGATCCTAGA
>NW_017670264.1:1092551-1277066 GCF_001879085.1 Nicotiana attenuata | reverse complement strand
ATACAACTCATACGACACACTCTCTGTGGCATAGGCTCCAATGCTAAATGATACGGAAGCAGGGCACCACCAAACACCTCTCTAATGGTTCGTTCAGACTTCAACAACTGCTGCAAAGTGTGGCAGAACTTAGTGCAGGCGAGAACTGATGCGGGTGAGCACAGCAGTGATCTGCACTCGAGCTCGAGTATGTCTTTATCTCTTCTTTGATGACCGGCTGACCAATTAACATAGCTGATATCATGCTCAATGAGATGGAGCGCACGAGGTTCGGCGACAGATTCGGCGGATCTTTTTGGCAATTACTTACCTAGTATATATCTCTCGAAAGGTGCCAGAGTACCCCGGACATGACGAGGTGGTGGAGGCGCCGGCTAGGCTTATGGACATCACATCTTGGTGGAGACATCATCCAAACTCACTCCTGCTGCCCGGATGGAGCGAGAGGAAAACTTCAGCAGGTATATTTAATAAATCGCTAAACCCACTCATGAGCAGAGCGGCATTACAGACGCGGAGCGCACGCATTTGCGCGATGACTTGTCCAGCGCGTCAAAGGAGAAGTTGGGGATTGCACCTGGCAGCCCCATTCACTCATCTGAGGACATCAACTCGCCAAAGGCTCAGATACTGAGGAGGAGGATCGCAATGGTGCTACAGGGCCCATGGCCTTTGGTGCCTTTCAGACCGGTCTGATGATGGCCCCAGCACTGCTGGGGGGAGTGGACTCTGATTGACAGGGAGTTTTTCTTTTCACCCTACTCCGTTTTTCATTTTTTTTCTTGCATCGAGGGTATGCATAGTTCAAGTGTGGGGTGGGAGAAAACTACCTGCGTTGTATTTGTATATTGTGTATTAACTATTTAGTAGTTTCTATGTAGTTTTAGTCTAGTTTAGTATTAGTATTAGTTGTTTTACTCGGAAAAAAAGAAGCATTAAAAATACAAAAAGAGAAAAAAAATTTTGAAAAAGTTCGGACTTTTCCCGATGATGATCTTTGGATAATTTTCTTGAGGGATAAAAGTCCGATTAAAAATACCAAAAGTCTTTTTTTTAGGATAGTTAGGTATATCCTTTGGTTTTGTTTAGGCACGGGTTCTTTTCCAAGGATGTAGCTCGAACCTGGCACTTTAATTTCTTTTTTAGGAGTAGTTTAGGAAGAAACTGAGTCGCTCTGAGATACTCATTGACATGGTTGATGCTGGCACATTAAGCTATGACATACCTTCTGTTTTCCCGTATACTTGGTTTGAATTTGTGAACCTAGGTAAAGTAAATAAACCTATTTTGTGACGCCCTTTTCTCAGCTTTTTGACTTGTAGGCTATGTAGTGCAATATTGCTTAAATTTCTTAATTAGTGTGCTACTTGACTGAGAGTTGAATAGAACCGTCTTGATTGAGTCATGTGCAACGTGTGTGTGAGGAATTGTGATTTTCTATGCTATCCTGTGTAGTCAGAACTTGCCCCGTGTGTTAATTGAAGCGAAATTGTAAGTTGTGCTAATCTTAGGAGATGACGTAGGCATTTTCTTGCTTGATCATGGATGTGCTTGTCACATAAAAATAAAAAAATTCCGTTGCTAGCCCCTTTGAGCCTATAGACTTTTCTTTTGGCACTCACATTACAAGTCATACCCTATTTTGTTCTTAATTTGATATTGATTGAACCCTTACCTCCTAAGGAACTTAGTCGCTAAAAGAAGTAAGGTTAGAGATTAAGGAGTAGCTTTGAGGGGAACCATGGAAGGGCCCGTTGGTGCACTAAAGTTGAAATCAAAGACACTAGCCAAGGAACTTTATTGTATGGAGTGTGTAAAGAAAAAAAAAGAGAAAAGGAAAAGAAAAATTGAAAAGAAAAGAAAAAAAATGATAGTGAAAGTATGTAGAAAACACTCTCAATTCTTAATAATTTGTGCTAGTGGGAGTATAGAAGTGCTTGAATGAACGTAAGGGCTATGTTGTATATGGAAAGTGATTTGTTGAGAAGATATGTGCTTGAATTGTGAATGTAGTGTATTAAAGTGGCTTAGGAGGAGCCACTATTTCTTAATTGTATCATACCCGTCCCTAGCCTACATTACAACCTAAAAGTCCTAATTGATCCTAGATTTGGCTGCTTAAATTAGTAGAGATGTACACTACGGCAAGCTTATGGTACGACCACGGGATGCATATGAATTCTTTGTGAGAGTGAGTAAATTTGGTTCAATTGTGCGATGTCCTTAATCTATATCAAAAGTATATTTGAATGTATGGACTATCTTAGTCACTCTTTTGTTTGTTGTAAGAGCACATTGATCTCATGAATGATTGGTAATGTTGTAAACTTTCTTGTTAGGTAAGTGCATGAATTGGGGTGCTTAATGGTTACAAGTCGGCTTTTGAGTTTGGGTGGTGACAAATAGGTTTGTTGGTATTGATTGAAGTGAAAATATTATACTTGGCCATGCTTAGACGGGAATAATGTGAATTTTGGTGTGTTCATGCTTGTGTGCCGGTATTGATCATAGTCAAGGGTATAATGTGTAGTTAAAAGTTAAAGTGCTCCTCTATAATTGATACGTGTACGTAGTTGGAGGGTTTATTAAGATAGTCCCATTGCTCGAGGCAAGCAACATTTAAGTGTGGGGTGTGATGATAGCTATAATTACGTATTTTAGTCGATTATTACACTCAAATTTACTGCACTTTGATTGAGTTTGAGCTTTAATCGCTAGTGTCTTGCAACTAATTGTGTGTTTTATGCCTTGTGGGTGTGATTCCGAGCTCTATAGAGGTGATGGAATGAATTCTTCAAGTGATTTGGAGCTTTGAAGTCTGAGTAAAAGCTCAAGGAATTAAGCCACAAGGACTTGTAAGTCCAGATTATCGTACCCACAGGGACTTTGTGATTAACTATCAACTAAATTAAACCAAACAATTACTCTCTTCACGTGAATCCAAAGTATGAATATTTAACTAAAGATAATCTAAGAGTAACAAACTAAGAGATTAAGAAACAAGTTGGTGAATTATAGAGAACGAATTCAATGTGAATGAATATTCAAGAGCTATGGGTTAGCTAACAATCCCGTTGAGTTTTCCACTTAAATCTTCTAATTAATTTACCTGGTTTATTGGTTGACAAGGTTAATATTGCTCGTAGCCTTTCTCCGAAGTAACAACTCACATATTCAGCTAACATAACGCCTAATTCCTATGGAATTAGGATTAACAAGAACGCATTTATAATTTCCCAGTATAAATAAAAGCAACGCGATTAGGTTATCCTATCCTAATCGCAAAATCCGTCCCCTATAGATTTAAGATCTTGCCTAACTCAATCTTTATATGCTAAATCTAGAATTCCTCTCCCGAGTTCAAATCCTAGATTCGTAGATAGTATCAATTGGTGATCAGCAATAAATATTAAGCGCAAGATTGAATAAATAAACCAATATTATAAAATAATAAGAACAATTCAAGCTTCAAACTAAACGTTCATGTAGCACCCAAAACTCTAAACTAATAAACTATTAAATTAAAGGAAGAGAAGAGAAGAAAACTAGTTACGAAGCCTCCTCCAAAGCGTGGTGTGTGTCCCCCACGTGAATTCCTCCAAAGTATGTTAGATCTCTCTAAGTGGCGTCCTCAATTTGGTCTAAAAGTCTTTTTCAACTTCACACAACTTATCACTAAATTGTTGGGCGTTACATGCATCAACCTTTGCACTCATATCTGCATCCAAGTTCCGCACAGTCAAGCTAAACCTGTCCAATTTCTTGTGCAAGATCAACTCTCTCTTAGACCAATCATTTAAACAACGTTTGTTAGCAAACAACGCCGTTGCGCATATTCTCTTAATCGATAAATGTTCATCACAATACCAACCCTTACTCTCATATTCAAATTCAGACTTCCAAGATGTTGAGGTCATGACAAGCCCAAAAATATGGCCATATAAAAATCTTCCGTCAACCATGCGTCTTCATCAATACCTTATCTCTATATGCTTTATCCCCAGATATCATGCTGAGCGAACTAGAAACACACTAACAGACAAATCAATCAATAGTTATAAAATTAAAAAATATTTACAAAGAAAAAAACTTGTAAGATAATAGTAAAAATCTAATTTAGTAGAATAGTTAATTTTTAAGTCCCGAACGGCGCCAAAAAACTTGTTGCTCCCAAACGCACACGCAAGTATACGTGGTCGACAAAGTAATATAGGATTGTAAGTCCAGATATCGTACCCACAAGGACTTGTGATTAACTATCAACTAAATTAAACCAAACAATTAATCTATTCAAGCGAATTCTAGAGTATGAATATTTAACTAAAATTAAACTAGAGTAACAAATTAAGAGATCAAGAAAATAAGTTGGCGAATTATAGAGACGAGTTCAATGTGAGTGAATATTCTAGAGCTATGTGTTAGCTAACAATCCCGTTGAGTTTTCCACATAAATTGTCTAATTAATTTATTGGTTATTGGTTGACAGGTTAATATTGCTTGTAGCCTTCTCCCGAAGTACAACTCGCCTATTCAAGCTAACCTAACGCCTATATTCCTATGGAATTAGGATTAACAAGAACGCATTTATAATTTCCGTATAATAACAAAGCAAGGCGATTAGGTATATTCCTATCCTAACCGCAAATCCGCTCCCCCTAAGAGTTAAAGATCTTGCCTCTACTCAATCTTATATGCAATCTAGAATTCCCTCTCCGAGTTCAATCCTAGATTCGTAGATAGTATCAATTGGTGATCGAGCAATCAAATAATTAAGCGCAAGATGAATAAATAAACCAATATGATAAAATAATAAGAACCAATTCAAGCTTCAAACTACAACGTTCATGTAGCACCCAAAACTCTAGAACTAATAAACTATTAAATTAAAGGAAGAGAAAGAGAAGAAAAACTAGTTCGAAGCCTCCTCCAAGGCGTGTATGTTGCCCCACGTGAATTCTCCTCCAAAGTATGTTAGATCCCCTTCAAAATATGTTAAGATATCCTCCAAATTAGGTTTAGAACCCCTTATATACGAGTTGAGATCATGTAGGGCTTAAATAACCTTTTCCCGAACAAAATAGAGAGTACCCACAACACAGCGTCCAGGTCCAGCGCCTACGCTGAAACAGTACGCTTTTCTTTGACGTTTCTTTGTCAAATTTTCTTTCAATTGTAACTTCCTCTTTTTGAATTGTAAATTCTGGTTGTCTCCACCTTGGGGGGACAAAACCCAAAGGGTGACCCCTATTTTTTATTATTTTAAATTTTCTTTCTTGTCTTCCCGGTTTTATCCAATTTTGCTTCAAATCTCTTCATCTTTAATATCGCTTTATTCCTACACAATTAAAAATATAATATTAAGCACACAAACAATATAACTAATACTCAAAAGACGATTTAAAAACTAGAATATGAGGCAAACAAGGGTAAATACACATGTATTTTTGGCCGCAACATCAGGTAACTCTGAGACGACGGGTCGGGTCGTCACAGTGTGTGTGTTTGGGGCTTATGAAAGTAATCACAAAGTAAAGAAAAATATCTAATTACCGTAAACTTGTTGTAGCCAAATTTCCAAGAACAGAAGCTTTCTCTAGTTCCGTTCTTTGATTTTTTTCTTTTCCCCGTTTGTTGATTACCTGGAAACCAATTTATTTCCTTTCCAACGATTTTCCTTAGCCATGTAGCTAAATATAGAGACATTCAAATGGCAGCCAAAGTTCTTTGGTCGCCTCTGTCTGTTTGCTACGTGCTTAACAACCCAAAGTAAACTCCTTAGGTCACCTCAACGGGCAATAACAAATTGTGGGCCTGGCCCATTCACTTCAGTCTTATAATCAATTCAAAAATTGCTTTATTATCGACTAGCTACTTATCTTTTTAGATGACATTTTTTTTCGTATCTTTTAGTATACAAGATATTAATTCATTTATATTTCCTTTAAAATTCAGTATAACAATTTTCTTCAAAAATTGATTTCAAGGTTAGAGACCTCGGAATTCAATTTCGGGCATACAAGCTAGGAGAACATAATTATGTTGAACAGAAAAAAATGTACATCCAGCACTCAAACATATATGTTGAGTCCATATCATGCAGAATACAGCATACTTTGAAACGTAGAAATAAATTAGTGTTGGCAGTTTTTCTGAGGCCACCACTGATCCCGCCGATTCCTTTGCACCTTCATCAGGGTCCTTTAACCCCATGGGACCACTCCAGTCCAGTCCTCACACTATGCCCATTGTCCCAGTCAGATATATGGAGTAGATGCGCATGTTAGGCAGCTTATAGCTAGCCTTCCACTGGTCCACCTGGGGCTGGCACATCTACTGGGCTGCCTCCACCATCCATGGTCGATGTGGTCAAAAGAGCAAAAGGCAATCACGGCAAGATGGAGGCCATTAACACCAGGTTGGAGAACTTGAGTCGCCGGCAAGGAAAGATTGAGAAGAGGCAGAGAAAGTTCAAGGAGCATGAGAAGAGAAAAGCAAACTGTTGTCCAAGATGATGCAAAAGCTGAGTACATATTGTGGTTTCACATGACTCGGAGGATGATGATGATGATGCAGACTTGGAGCTCAATTTCCCAACCACCTCCAGTTCTGACTGATGCAGTATTCAGGGAGCACATTCCACCATTTTACTCTATCATGTTTAGTTGCATTGGGGACATTGCCAACATCTTTAGTTGGGGTGGCTTCTTGTATAACTGTTATTTTTGTTAATTGGTGGAATTGTGGATAACTGTAGGTATGGCAGATTGGTACTGTGGTTGTTTTCATTTGTTGTTAGTGCATTTTCATGTGATGTGTTATATTAGTATGTTTATTAGCTTCTTAATTTTTTATTAGCTTCTTAATTTTTTAGTTACTTGATGTTTATTAGCTTCTTAATTTTTTTTAGCTTCTTATATTTTTTTTATATAGTATATTATGTTAGTGGCGATATCCTTGGTTTTCTTTATACCACGGTTCTTTTTCCAAGGATGCCAATTTTCTTCTGAATCGGGTAATTGTAGAAAAATTTTGTCGACTTTTTCCGATGATGGATAGATAGACAACTTTTCTTAAGGAATTAGTCTTGTAGTTAGATATAGCTTATGTTTAATTTAGAAAAAATAAATGGTTTGAGTTGGGTTTGTGCCCATTGACCAAGTTGTGGCTTGCTTAGTACCAACATGATTTAAACCTTGGCATATGAATTTTGGTTGTTGAAAAAGAAAAATAATTGAAGTAAAAATGTCATGACTTTTAGACTCAAATTTTGGCTCTTTGATTCACTAATAGCTTCCTATGGCTATACGCAACCTCTTTGAGTCATTGGTTTCAATTGGATTTTGGATTTGTATTCCACTTGAATGTTCATGTGCCATGTGTGTGAGATTTATTGTGAGTTCTTTTGCATTTCTGTAGTCTAGAACTTTGCCCGGAATGTGCTTCAAGGCGAAGTTATAGACTAACTTGTTTGAAAAAATTATATTAGGCCTTCCTTGGACTGCCATTGTGCCTTAAATTTCCTACCCTTGAATATTTTTCCCTAGTCAACCAGTTTTGAGCCTTTAACCTTATTCTTTGTCAACCATGTTACAAAATTTAATCCTTTTGTCTGTATTGATCTAGCTTTTAGCACCCTACCTCCCTAAGTACTATGAAAGTGTAAACATAGGCTAAAAGCCTAAGTTTGGGGTGAAGGTTGGAAAAAGTTGTGATATGGAAGTTGGTTAAAAAGGTGAAGGTAAAAAAAATGAAACCTTCCTTGATTTTGAAAAAGGAAAGGAAAAAAATAGAATAAAATGATAAGAAGTTGTGAATAAGGGAAGACTAGGTGTGAATGAAAAGTAAAGAAAGGATGGAAAATGTTTTTGAAGAAGTGGACTTTAATTGCAAACTTTGTAGTGTTGGGGAGGTTTTGAGTCACTCTAATCAAAATTGTCCCTACCTTAAACCAAAACCTAAACTACAACCTTTAAGTCCTAATTGATTTTGAGTCAAGTTTGTCTACATTAGTGGAGGAATACATGAAGGGTAAGCCTATGGTTACTACTTGTATGCATTTGAACATCTTTTTGAGAGAGAGTAATTCTTTTCCATTTGATATCCCATTTTTGTTTTGAATTAGGATTTATAAGTGTGGGATCCTCTCTTAAATGTGAGGCACATGAGATTTGAGTTGTGAATTTAATCCCATTTTCAATTGGAAGGAATGACCAAGAAAGTTAATTGTGATAGAGAGGCAAATATTCGAAGCTTTAGGTGTCATGACTTGATTGCTACTTTGATTTGCATTAGTGTTTGAACACTTGAAGTATAATGAAACTTCATGAGAAGTGCTTGATAATTCATATGCTTTGAGTAATTGTTGGTACCAATCGAAGTCATGTTTTTGTGCTTATAGTAAACCTTTTTGGCTTGGCATGATATGGATTATTGTTAGTTAGCTACTTGGGAGGAGATTTTATCGCTTTCATTGCTGAGGACAAGCAATAGTTTTAAGTTTGGGGGTTTGATAAGTTGGTATTTACAACTTATCTTATCTTTAAACCTATATTTTTGCTATGTTTGAGTGATAAAATCGTGTGTTTAATGTCATTTACTTCTATTTACAGGTTGTATGTGATTTAGAATAATGGTGAAGAAACCAAGTGAAAACAAGTCAAAAAGGAGCTAAAATAGACAAAATGGGGCCTGCCAGTGATTTTCTCTTCGCGAACGCGAAGGTACCATGCAAACGCGAAGAAGCAGGAAACTAAAACCTTCGTGAACGCGAAGCACACAAGGCGAACGCGATGTATCAGAAAACCAAACCTTCACGAATGCGAAAGACAAACGCGAACGCGATGTATCAGAAACCAAACCTTCGCGAACGCAAAGACCAAACGCAAACGCGTCAAGTGCTGAGGCAAGAAAAACTTTCGCGAAACGCGAAGGTTGTAGATCGCGAACGCGATGAAGAAACTGGGCGTGAAAACTGGGCAGTTCTGGAATTTACATTTTTGACCCCAAACCCTTTAATACCCCAATCAGCTCATTTGTAAGGGATCTTGGGCAATAGCTTCTGAACATATTTAGCATATTTTGAGTTTTTAGACGAAGAACAAGTCTTGAAGCAAGGGTTTGCACACACACTTAGGTCTTGAAGATTTGAAGCTTGTGGTTAAGGATTTCTTACCATTTATGTTTATTTCTTCATGTCCTTGTTTTGTATTGAATATTTAAGTGTGTATATTTATTTCCAACACTTGAATCTGTTATGGAAATACTCATATTTAAAGTGTGGATTATATACCTTGTTGTGCTATGTATTGAATGATTTTTATTCTTTTATGAAGTGAGTTATGTTATTTTTATTATTCTGTTCTTTAATATTTTCAAAGGGATTAGCTAACCATAGGGACTCACCCATTAACTCCGAATTAATTTTGGAAAAGATACTTTGGGATTGGGAAAGATTAATTAACAAGAACTTGAGGCGTTACCCTCATTTTATAGATTCTACCTAGGGATAGTTGAACTACTTATAGCCATGATCCGGGAGTACTTAATCTCTTAATTTTTTTAGGGATAATTCAATTAGAAGTCTTTTTAGTCTTCGGAAGAAGCTATTAAGAATTATACCATGGCTAATTAACATAAACTGCTCATATTTGTAAAATCTTGAAATACATTGGATCGTTACTTGAGTGTAATTCCCGATGCACCATACTTGTAGCCATCTGATCATTTTACTTGCTTTCTAGGTTAGTTTACATTTTCGCATTTAGTTATAAACATTTTCCAAAAACCAAATTCTTAGTGTTTTGCATTGCGCGATAAGTGATAATTCTCTTACATTCCTAATCGCCTACATATTGTTCTCTGTGGGATTCGACCCGACTCATAGTTGGGTAATTATATTGCATCGACCGTATCCATTTACTTTTTAGTAGTGGATTTGGACGTCATCACTTCATTGGTGATCATCCTGTCGTTCGTGGTTTGCTTTGGGGTGGGTGCCCTTGTAGTTGCAAATTTGTGCCGTTGCCCTATTCTTCACAAACGGTGCATAGAGTCCCCCTCTCCTTCATAGATCACAGCTGCTTATGGTCCCTATTATTACCGATGTTTTTACTGGGGTCCCAGTGGAACTTGAATAAAAATATGGGCATATCACCCCTTAGGGTAGAGGATGTACATTGGTCTATCTTGAGAAGTTTACCCAGCTTCCTACCAACTTTCTCCAGGATATCCTGATCATAGAATTTTTGTTGTAACTGAGGTAGCCAGATCCATATGGTAGTAGAAGTAAGAGTGGCTTCTTGAGTAACAAACTTTGGTTCCATTTACGTACGGATAGGAATTTTCAGAGATGAACCTGGGCCTAGGTGTAGAGCCTTAACCATAGTTTTGTCTAAACTAATTTTAACTATGTAGAAGTCGCACCCTAGGTCAATCAAGACTAACTGTTCGGATGGCTTCCATAGGTCGTTCAGTTTAGATCGAAGGAGATGGTGAGGCATTTTCGATTAAAAAACTTTGATGATTACATCGAGTAACGCCATGGAAGGTAGAGGCGCTCTTTGTCATCTTGTGAGAGTGGAATTGAACCCTCAAGTGCTTTCCTTCGTCCAGATCTGGAATTGGTTGGTGGTCAATTTCATAAGTAATTTGTTTGGTTGCTCGCTGGTTTTCCAAGAGCATTTCCTTATAGGAGTGATGAGGTAGTTCTACCTCCATTTGCTGTGCTTATCTGGGGGTTCCAGTGGGAGTGGTGGCTTAATCGAAGGGGGTCCATGGTATGGATAGTACTTTGAGAGAGAAAAACGTACTTACTTTTTATTTAGACTACCCATTTTGGTAGATAGTAACTTGTGCTTGATCGGGCAGGGTTATGATGAAGCTAAGGTAGCTAAAGCATCAACCTTCTTATTTTCTGTCCTAGGTACATGTTGAATAGCACATCACCGACCCATCCCATTAATTTCTTAAGCATATTCATAATATGAGCGTAGTTCAGGTTTCTGACCTCGTAAGTACCTAAAAGCTGGTTGATCACCCAACTACGATCACCAAAGACTAGCAATTGCACGCCGCTTTATTCAAAATAGCCATTTCAAGCCCATTGTGCTTGATATTCAGCAACATTTTGGAGAAAAATTGTGTCAACGTAAGGAGTAAGGCAGAACCTCCTTTGAGGAGTGCAAATACTACGCCAACACCACACTCTTCGCAATATGAACGCACATCAAAAAACATTTCCCATGGAGGTTGTACTTCAACGACCATTGCGTCCTCATCTAGTAGTTCGTCCGTTAGCTCACAATCATCAGGTATGCGGGTGATCTGCCAGAAGTTCTGCTAAGGCATTGCCTTTTATAGCCTTTTGAGGGATGTACACAATTTCAAATTGTTGAAACTGGAGGTACTACCTGCTCATCGATCACTAAAGACAGGTTTTGACGATCACGAAGCTTGATGGGATTTGCTCTAGAAAAAAGACGGAACGATATGAGCTTTGAAAAGTAGTGCTTCAACGTTTGGATTGATAGTGCAAAATCATAACTTTGGTAATCATTGGTGTCACGATCTCTCAAGTAGTAAAAGGGACCTTTTCTTTCCCTTTCAAATGTTTCGTTGGCCACAGTGTCCAACAGACCTTTTTGTGCTGAAAATATTATAAGCTCAACAACTTATTCAGTATAGGGGCTGCCAAACTGGGCTTAATCAAGTACAGTTTTGATGTTTTTCAAAGTCATTCTCCAGCTTGGTGCCTAACTTGAACCAAGGAACGCCTTTCTCTTCATGAAGACGACTGAATGGTTGGGCACCTCCCAGCATGGTTTGAGGAGAATTTTATGCTACTTTCGTTGCAGACTATATTTCCAATTCATAAATATTGCGGAGGCTCAATCATTTAAATGGCATCCTACTTTGCTGATCAATTTTATCCCTCGGCATGTGGACAATTAAATCAAGGGAATTTCCAGAAAGTAACTCCAAAGGCCACATTGCAATGGATTCATCCTAATTGGTAACCGCTCACGGAGCATTCAAACACCATTCTTCAAGTCTTCCAAGTGGTTTGCCCATTCTTTCTTTCGATTTTACTCCAGTCACTCACATACGCGTTCGACATTTCCTTGGAGAAGGTCACTCCAGAGTATTCTGCACATCCCTCTTGGTAGTAGCACCAGCGTTCTTTAATTCAAAAGCATACCTTGTAGGCAATAAATACCCTTGGGGTGCAGGAATGCAGTAAGGATCTCTTCAATCTTGTTGTGCCATGCCGAAATTGGTTATAGCCCAACGAACCGTCCATGGATAAGACATTGCCTCATAACCATGTAATAGTATCGATTAAGTCAACTCTGAATAGGAAGCGGGAATTCATCTTTGGGACACACATTGTTGACGATCCCGAAGTCAATGCACACCAAATCTGGCATTCTCTTCATTACAGGGACAATACTTGAGACACATTTGGTATTTAATTCGCTGAGAATGAGCCAACTTCAATGAGTTGTTAACTTCACTTTCAATCAAGGGAACTAAGTCCGACCTAAAGCGTCTTTTTGAGCTTGGCTTAACAGGACGAGCGCCATTCTTGGCCGCAAGGTGATGGACTACTACTTTAGGGTCCAAGCCAAGATCTATTGTAACTCCAAGCAAAGGACAATCCCTTAAACTCTTGAGTAACTCCATATAAGTTCTTTCTTCATTGGCTGCTAGAAAGCACTTAGATTAGTGGGCCTCAATTCTTCATCAGTGTCAGGTTTACTGGTTTCAAAGTGTCCTATTGGCTTTTACCCTTCTTTCAAGTTCAGGCGGAGCATCTTTGCATCTCATCTTCTTGAAGGTCTCCATCATTGAAGGAATATGTGATAACATGGTGAAACATTTCTCGAATTTTCATCCATCGCCTCTATTAGAGATGAAATACATACTTGCTTTTGTGTATAAAGTTGATACGAAGACCCACACTTTTCTCATCTTCTCACATTCGCTAGTGTTAGACACAGTATTGGCTTTAACCTTCAGTAATTTTCTTTACATGAAATCACAAGTTTTTTGATCGCCTTCTTGTCTAGAAGGAAATAGACTTTGGAAATCCTTAGAGATCTTCATGAATTTTTGGGCCGATAAGTGGTTGTTCTTGTATTTTGATATTTCTCTGGAACTTGTTCCTTCTTCCTTTAATGGACCCAATCTCTCAAATACGGAAGTCCTCACAGTTGATTTTCAAGTCGATCAAAGAGATGAAGGCTTGTTAGCAAGCTGGCAGATTTCATCTTCTACAGTTGATATAATTGTGCTCGCGCCTTCTTAATGGAGATGTGCACTGGTGACGGTTTGCTTGTATTCCAAAACCCTCACGTGGTTGTCTCTCGTAGAGCTTAGGATGGGCATCTTCCCTAATTTTGATGCCATTGGATTATATCCAACTTTGCAAAATACCTGTAAGCATAGGATTATAAGCCTTTATCTGTATTGCTTTTGTAGGAGCGCGCACATTTTGCAATGAATTTGGGCCACAAACTTGCAAAGCGGCACTTTAACTCTCTAATTTATTTGACCGGAGATTATAACCCCCTTTTGCAATGTTAATTTGGAGATCTAGATGATTCACCTTTCATTTTCTCGTTTTAGGCTATATGGAGCTCCAGGAGGTTAACTTTCTTGCCGTAAGATGCAAATACTCCCCTCTATAAATTTATTCGAGTAAGGTTTACCTTCCTCGATAATAGCTTTGGTTTGGCCAGCAGTCACCTCATCTCTTTTAGAATTGTGGGCTTCTCATTCTTGCTTTCTCATGAACATCATCAGCTGTTAGCTCCTTCACAATGCGGTTCTTTCAAGAGAACGTTTTGCATCGGACAAGTGTGACTTAGCCTCAGTAATGGCTCTTCCTCAAGCAACTATCTTCTTCTCGACTTCACCTCTCGTAGTTTCAAACATTATGCGTAAGGTAGATGGAACACTTCCAATCATATTACCAAGGCCTTCCAAAGCAAGACATTGTATGAAGTCTTTTCCATCAAATCAATGCAGCCATGCCACTTGAATTGCATATGGCTCTTTATATTTCGGCCTTGCGATCAAGCGTTGGAGTCTCCTTGGGTCGGCATTCTCGACCCCCAAATAGTCACACAAATACTCCCTGCCCAGTGGCACATCTTTTCCTCTTACATATGAAGTGCACCGTTTGATATCCCAGTTTGCATACAGTTCTCGAACCATGCTCAGGTTGGCATGCCCCGGGCAGTCCAAGAACTTGGTCATCTTTAGAGCTTGCAGCCTGTCAAGTATCTCCGGGAATTTCCTCTCTAAGGCTTCGGTGTTAATCCCCATCTCAGAAATATATAGCCCAGACGGCACGAAGTCCCTGTGCCATGCAATAGCCTCATCATCGATCAAATTCAAACGAGGCCTCCTCGTTGGCATGGGCTGAGATCCTTCGGCGACCTGCTTGCCTTTGGGCTGCCATGAAGAGCTTTCACCTTGCTTGCACTTTTTGGTCGCTGGAGAGGTGGTGGAGGGCTTTCCAATGCTTTTGCCTTTTCTAGTGCTATCACGAGCCATAGTATCCTTCAACACAAGTAAACATGAATGTGAGAATGGTTCAAGAAATATGCCTAAGGTTGTCGTGCAAGTCATGAAATGACCCCACACTTAAAATCGAAGGCACAAGTGCAAGTGTTTGCACCTCAAAGCTATGGGTACTCAAGAATTCCCCATGCTACACAATAAAGAGTGATCATGGCAACGTGAATTCTCAATAAAGTAAGCAAAAGGCATAAGGAATGCACCTGTCACAAATACTAGACTATACTAAATTAGGCTAACTTAGAAGATTCTACAACATACAACATACAAAAGCAATGATGTAAGAACATGTTCTTTATCAAAAGCACATCCCCTAGCATGTAAAAGTGTCCCTATACACCCCACACTGAGCCCGAATGTATACACAAGTTTATCCGGTTACTCAGACTTCACCGGGTACCAACAATCCTCTTTCAAACATTTAAACAAACACAATGTAGGCATGAAGTTTGTTCTTATAGTTCATCAATGGTGGAACATGGTGGCCCTCCCAATTTTCAATGAAGTAGAGGGAATTCTAGTTTACTACTCCGTATACACATCAAACACACAATTTTCGACCACAACACATCACCCACCATAAATTTTCATAAGAACTACATGGGAAAGACTATGGGGAATTAGAGCTCTTGGGAATGGTATTATTTGTTATCTACTAGTTAAAACACACAAGGAATAGATGAGAAGGAGAATAACATACCTGGAGAAAGGTTGCAAGAAAGAGAAAAGAAGGATTTTTTGGTGAAAATTTGCGTGAAGAAGAAGAAGAGGACGCGGGCAGAGTAGTAGCATTTTTCTTTTTTTTTTTTTTTTTTTGTTGCCTCAGGTTTTTAAATTTCTTGGGTTGTTTGTGTTTGGGTGGGTTTGGGAGAAGGGATATGGGTTGTAGTGTATTTGGGTATATGGGTTGGGTTAAATGGGTATGGGTTAGAGTATAAACTAAATAACGAGAGAAAAAAAACTTTTATACTTACCTGACCTGCCAGCTGGGTGCCTGGCGCTCTATGTAGCGCTGCATTTTTGGAGTATACTGTTTTTGGCGCCCTAGGCAGCACTGGGCGCTGGCCTGGGCGTTGTTCACGTTAATTTTTTTTTTGAACAAACATCCCGATCCCTCGAGCCTTATACATACCCAATTTACACATCCTACACCATTAAATTTCTACACCTATAAAGAAATTGCGATACTCTACCTATTCTAAAAGAAAAATTAAGAAGTTAAGCTAGGAAAGCAATAAAAATTGGGTTGCCTCCCAACAAGCGCCTGATTTAACGTCGCGGCACGACGCAGAGTCTCGCTTACTAATCAGCGAGTACAACCTTGGTCTTCTCACAATTAATCATTCCTCCCCAATAATGCTTGACTCTATGACCATTCACCAAAAATTTCCTTTCGCCATTTAAAGCTCGCAGCTCGATTGCACCATAAGGAGTAACTCTCACCACCTCAAACGGACTTGACCATCTCGACTTTAGCTTCCTAGGGAACAACCGTAGTCTAGAATTGAATAGCAATACTTGTTGGCCTGGCTCAAAGTGACACGGCTTGATATGCTTGTCATGCCATCTTTTTGTCTTTTCTTTATATAGCTTAGCATTTTCATAAGAGTGCAACCTGAACTCATCTAATTCATTCAACTGCATAAGTCTTTTCTCACCTGCGGCTTCAAGGTCCATGTTCAGCTTCTTAATGGCCCAGTATGCTTTGTGTTCAAGCTCAACGGGCAGGTGGCATGCCTTCCCATAGACCAGCTTGTAAGGGGACGCTCCAATTGGCGTTTTATATGTAGTTCTATATGCCCATAGAGCATCATCCAACTTTGCAGCCCAATCCTTCCTATTCACACTCACTGTCTTCTCCAATATTTGCTTGATTTCTCTGTTTGACACCTCAGCTTGCCCACTTGTTTGTGGATGATATGCTGTGGCAACTCTGTGGTGAACTCCATATTTAGCTAGAAGGTTATTCAACAATCGATTACAAAAATGAGTCCCTTCATCACTGATTAAGGCACGTGGAGTCCCAAATCTCGAGAATATGTTCTTTTTCACAAAAGCAGCTACCACCATGGCATCATTCGTTGGCAAAGCAATTGCCTCCACCCATTTTGACACATAGTCAACGGCTAGCAAAATGTACTTGTTTCCTCTGGACGGTGGAAATGGCCCCATAAAATCTATCCCCCACACATCAAAAAGCTCAACTTCTAGAATGTTATTTAAAGGCACCTCATGCTTCCCTGTGATTGTTCCCCTTCTCTGCCATTGGTCACACTTCTTAACGAATGCATGGGCATACTTGAATAAAGTCGGCCAAAAGAGACCGGATTGTAGCACCTTTGCAGCTATTCTATCTCCTCCATGATGGCCCCCCATACGGTGATGCGTGACAATCATACAACACTAGTTCTACCTCTTTTTCAGGAATGCATCTCCTCATCAACTGATCAGCACATTGCTTGTACAAATATGGCTCATCCCAGTAGTAGAACACATCATGTAAAAACCTCTTTCTAGCTTTAGATTGGATTTTGGGAGGAAGTACCCCACTCACAAGATAATTTACATAGTTTGCGTACCATGGGGGAGGGTCTTGGGTTATAGCAAAAAGTTGCTCATCAGGAAATACTTCTTTAATTTGGCTACCCTCCTCCACGTGATCGTGATTTTCCAACCTTGATAGATGGTCAGCTACCTGGTTCTCTGTCCCCTTTCGATCTCGTATTTCTACATCAAATTCCTGCAGCAATAAAACCCAGCGCATCAATCTAGCCTTAGACTCCTTTTTGGTAAACAAATACCTGATAGCTGCATGATCGGTATGGACTATGACTTTTGTTCCCACCAAGTATGCCCGGAATTTCTCAAAGGCCCACACAACAGCTAACAACTCCTTCTCAGTGGTGGTGTAATTCAGTTGGGCATCATCAAGAGTCTTACTTGCATAGTAGATGGAATGAAACACCTTGTCCTTCCTCTGGCCTAACACTGCCCCGATAGCATGATCACTCGCATCACACATAAGTTCAAAAGGTAAAGACCAATCCGGTGCCACAATAATGAGAGCAGTCACCAACTTCTTTTTAAGTTCTTCAAATGCGTTGAGGCAAGCATCATCAAAGTTGAAGGTCACATCCTTTTCAAGCAACCTGCACAAAGGAGTAGCAATTTTTGAAAAATCTTTAATAAAGCGCCTATAGAAACCTGCGTGTCCCAAGAAACTCCGGACACCCTTCACTGAAATAGGTGGAGGTAATTTTTCAACCGCCTCCACCTTTGCTTTATCAACTTCAATACCGCTCCTAGATACTCTGTGACCCAGCATGATGCCTTCTTGTACCATAAAATGGCACTTTTCCCAATTTAGTACCAGATTCGTTTCTTCACAACGGGCTAGCACCTTGCTTAAATTCCTCAAGCAATCATCATAAGACGACCCAAAGACTGAAAAGTCATCCATAAACACTTCCACGAATTTCTTCACCATGTCGGTGAAAATAGCCATCATACACCTATGGAAAGTGGCTGGTGCATTACAAAGACCAAACGACATTCGCTTGAAGGCAAAAGTGTCGTAAGGACAAGTAAAAGTAGTCTTCTCCTGATCCTCTGGGCATATGACAATCTGATTGTATCCTGAATAACCATCAAGGAAGCAGTAATATTCATGCCCGGCTAACCTGTCTAGCATTTGATCGATGAATGGGAGTGCGAAGTGATCCTTGCGAGTTGCCTTATTGAGCCTTCTATAATCAATGCAGACTCTCCATCCCGTAACAGTGCGAGTGGGGATTAGCTCATTCTTCTCGTTCTCAACTACAATCATTCCTCCCTTTTTGGGCACACATTGAACCGGGCTTACCCAGTTGCTATCAGAAATAGGAAAAATGATACCTGCATCGAGCAACTTGATTACTTCCTTTTTCACAACCTCCTTCGTGATAGGATTCAATCTCCTTTGCTGCTCTACACTGGGGCGGTGTCCGTCCTCTAGAAAGATTTTATGCATGCAAAACGATGGACTAATACCCTTGATGTCAGCTATAGTCCACCCAATGGCCCTTTTATGCTCGCGGAGGACCCTGAGCAATTTTTCTTCTTGAGTGCTGGTCAAGCTGGATGAAATAATCACGGGCAGTGTCTCTGAGTTCCCCAAATAAGCATAGCGCAGATGCGCTGGAAGTGGCTTGAGTTCTAGCTTCGGAGCTTCTTCAATAGATGGCCTGGGGAGGGTCAGAGTGACAGGCCTGTCCAATTCTTCAAATTTTCTAACCCCATGTACATAACAGCAGGACATATCCAGCACTTGCTCAATTTCTCCCATCCTTTCATCATCACCATTTTCTATGTCCCCAATCAATACACGTTCAACAGGATCTGCAGGGCTCATATAAGGTACTAACGACGTGGCATCACCTTCTACCACAGAGATCATGGACAATTCTTCATAGTGGGCTGGTAACTTGAGTGCTCTATAAACGTTGAATACCTCCACTCGATCACCCACTCTCATCGTCATCTTTCCTTCACAAACATCAATAATAGCTCGGCCCGTGGCTAAGAATGGACGCCCCAAAATAATTGGGACTTCCTGATCAGGCTCATAATCAAGGATGATGAAATCAGCTGGGAAGATAAAAGACTCCACTTGCACTAGCACATCTTCAATGACTCCCTCAGGATGAGCAAGGGAGCGGTCAGCTAACTGTAAGATAACTGTTGTTGGGCGTGGTTCACCAACCCCAACTGTCTGAATATAGATAGCAGCATCAAATTGATGCTTGCTCCAAGGTCACATAGAGCTCTCCCAACAGCATGTTTACCAATCGTGATTTGGATAGTGAAACTACCTGGATCCTTCAATTTCTAAGGTAACTTGCCTTGAATTCTGGAACTGCACTCCTCAGTGAGTGCCATAGTCTCGAACTCGGCCAGCCTCCTTTTATTTGCCACAATGTCCTTGATGTACTTTGCATATTTGGGTACTTCTTGTAAGATGTCAAATGGAATATTAATTTGTACCTGCTTCAAGATATCAAGAAACTTTTTATATGTGGCATTATCTCGCAATTTCTGCAGTCTTTGAGGGAATGGAGGTGGTGGCCTTGCAACCAATTGTGGGGATTGCTCAGCCACCGCCCCTCCAGATGGCTTCTCTGACTCCTTCGCTTTCCCTGATGTGGATTCTACAATGACTGGCATCTCATTAAAAGTCACCTGTTTCCTCTTTTTAGATAGAACTTCCTCTAGCTGTCTCCCATTCCTCAATGATATGGCATTAAGGGCCGCCCTAGGATTGGCTTCAGTGTCACTTGGAAGAGCTCCAGCTGGTCTAGTGTTTTGAGCACTAGCAAGCTGTCCCATTTGACGCTCCAAATTTCTTACTGTTGTGGCGAGGGCTTGCTGTTCAGCCATCATCTTTTTAAACATGTCTTCAAGGTGACCTGTAGGACTCTCTTGTTGTTCAACCTGAGGTGGTCTATATTGCTGTTGAGGAGCTTGAGGCCTGTATTGATTCTGAGTGCCCTGGTTTCCACTCCAAGAGAAGTTTGGTTGGTTCCTCTAGTTGGGATTGTAGGTGTTCACATATTGGTTTGTGTGGACCCTATTTGAATTACCCACAAAGCAGACAGACTCTAGGTTTGCAGGGCATATATCGCTCGTGTGACCCTCTCCACATATTTCACAAAAAACTTGAACCTGTTGCACCGGTTGTGCTTGTTGCTTGTTGATACTCAAGTTCATCTGGTTGATTTGATTGGCTAGTGTAGCAATCTGCGCTGATAATGCTGAGATGACATCTAACTCAAGAACCCCTGCAGATTTATGCACTGTGTGTCTGCCCATCTCTCCTTGCCAATCCGGATTGCTCTTGGAAAATTTGTTCAACAAAGCATATATCTCGTCAAAGCTTTTCTCCAACACTTGACCCCCAGCTGCAACATCTACCACGATTGTAGTTTTAGAATGTAGCCCTTCTATGAAAGTGTGAGCTAACACTCATTCGTCTGATTGTGATGAGGACAGTCTCTGAGTAGCCCCTTGAACCTTTCCCAAGTTGAGTACAACGATTCACCTGCTTTCTATTTGAAGGCCACTATTTCACTTCTGATCTTTGCAGTTTTGCCTGAAAGAAAGAACCTTGCCAGAAATTTTCTTGCCAAATCATTCCATGATGTAATGGAGTTAGCTGGTTCTGCCTTTAGCCATCGCTTAGCCTTACCCAACAGAGAGAATGGAAAAAGTGTGAGTCTCACATAATCTGGAGTGACCCCGTTAGTGATATATGTATCACTAATCTCCAAGAAGTTCAGAATATGCTGCTGCGGATCCTCATGTGGAAGACCCATAAAATTGCCCGTTTGCATGAAGCAGCTGGATCATAATCTGTTTCAGCTGAAAGTGCCCGGTGATCCCGGGCTTCACAATACTGGAGGTGACATTAGCAATGCTGGGCATTGCCACCTCCTGAATAGCCATGGGTTGCTCCTCTGCCATGTCCACAGGAAATTGAACAAGTGGCTGAATATTATTCGTGTCCCTTACTTCCCTTAACCTCCGGTGAAATGTTCTATCAGGTTCAGGATCAAAGCCTTGAAGTCGGTCCTGGCTTCTGACCCTACGCATTCAATCAAAGTTCCTGAGATCTGAGCAACAATCAAGTAACGATTAGACTAGATAAAATAAGCAATTAAAACAAAAACTAGCAAGGTTTTAACTATTTGAGTAAATATTTTTAATTTTATAACTATTCGATTGATTTGTCTCTTAGTGTGTTTCTAGTTCTCTCAGCATGATATCTGGGGATGAAGCATATAGAGATAAGGTTATTGATGAAGACGCATGGTTGACGGAAGATTTTTATGGCCCGTATTTTTGGGCTTGTCATGACCTCACATCTTGGAAGTCTGAATTTGAATATGGGAGTAAGGGTTGGTATTGTGATGAACATTATCGATTAAGAGAATATGCGCAACGACGTTGTTTGCTAACAACGTTGTTAAATGATTGGTCTAAGGAGAGAGTTGATCTTGCACAAGAAATTGACAGGTTTAGCTTGGCTGTGCGGAACTTGGATGCATATATGAGTGCAAAGGTTGATGCATGTAGCGCCCAACAATTTAGTGATAAGTTGTGTGAAGTTGAAAAAGATCTTTTAGACCAAATTGAGGAGCTAAAACGAGAATACTCAATTATTAGACCAAAATATTATTAATGATACCAAGGTTGACGAAGAGTGCAAAATTGAGGATGTCAAAAATAATGCAATTTTGGAGTTGTAGCATATTGGACCTCATTCTAAACACTTTTCAACATTGTGTTTGGTTGGTGACATGGGAATTGATCCAGTCGAGCATATGGAGGAGTCAATGGATGAGGAACAAAGTGCTTATATTCTTAAATTTGTGATGTCAAGGAGACAAAACGACATTCCTCACTTATAGGTCAAGAAGTGCAAGATGCGATACCTATTACTTGGTTTCTTTATTTTTACACCACCGCCCCGGGAACGTGACAGAAAAATTGATGCGAAATTGGGGGCGCAATTCATATCTTCAAAGTGGAAGGAAATGTGGTGAAAGTGATGGCGTCGTGCCGCGACGTTAAATCAAGCGCTTGTTGGGAGGCAACCCAATTTTATTTTTCTTTTTTACTTTTGCTTATTTTTTTTCTTGTTGTGTTAGTTTCTGTAGTGTTGTTTTTTGTTTTTTGTAGGAGTACGAGCATGGAATCAAAGCCAACAGGCATGTGTAAAAACGAGCAGCTGGTTGAAACTAAGTGTGAGGTACCCGCACAAGGATCATACCTGGGAGAAGTCTGAGTATCTCGTGAGCTGCTAATTCGGCCTTTGGCTTACCAGGGAGTCTCTTTTACCCTCTTTTTAATTTCAGTGTGCATTGAGGACATTACACAATTTTAAGTGTGGGGTGAGGAGATTGTCGGGTTATTTCCTGTGCTATCTTAGCTTAGTTAGTGTAGTAGTTTTTAAAAAATGAAAAAAAAATTAGAAAATTGGGACTTTTCCTGATGATGGATTTTGTGGACAACTTTCTTGAGGGGTTAAAGTCCAATAATTAAAAAAAAAATTCAAAAATATTTTCTTTTTGTTCTTGTTAGTTTTAGTTAGGTAATAATCCCTCTTGGTTTTTCTTTGTGCATCGGTTCTTTTCCAAGGGATGTAACTTGAACCGGGTAATTTTATTTTATTTTTAGGATTAGATTTTTTTTCTTTATTGTAGGAGTAGAAAAAGAGGGGGAAGAAAAAATTTTGTGACTTGTTTGATACTAGCATATTGAGGCCTATGCTTGAGTAGTACTTTCCTCTGAGTGCTTGAGTAATGAATAAAATAGCAGATTTTCTGACACCTAAGCTCAGGGTTCTGACTCTGTATATATCTTATTCTTATTTTGTTGTTCGCTATGACCCTGTCTGTCTTAGAGTAGAATTGATCCATCTTGATTGATACTTGTGCCATGTGAGGTGAGGATTTCTTACATATATTTCATGTTTTACATCTTAGTCTAGAACTTGCCCTGCATGTTATTGAAGCGAAATAAAAGTGTTGCGCTTTTTAGAAGATGATAATAGGCTTTCTTTGATATGTCTTGTGAATTTTAGCCTTTTCAGATATTGTACCACTAGTTAGCCCTTTAAGCCAGTAGCCTTTTGTTCGGAAGCTGTATTTTTGCCTTGATCCTTTTGTTTGAATCCCTAGTATTTGCACCATGCTTCCTTGAGCACTGTTGTTTAGACTGTGATACTAATTGATAAATTTGAAGAATGGGATGGTTAAGTGAAAAATGGTGATCAATGATGGCTGATAGGCGATGAAAAGGCTTCTTGAAAAGAATGTGACATGAAAAAGAAAGAAAAAAAAAGAGAATTAAAATAAATAAATAAAAAATCCTTATGAAAAAAAAATGAAATATTCTTGATATGAGGGAAATACTTGTGAAACAATAGATGAAGAGAGGGCTGAAAAATAAAACTGAACAGAAAAAAATAATGGGTGATGGAGTCTAAAAGTGCAAAGTGCTTAGGGAAGTGTAAGTCACTATCATATAGTTTTCTTACCCGTCCCTTAGCCAACATTACAACCCGTTAAAGTCCTATTTGGTTCTAGTAGAACATACTTAATTAGTAGAGATGTACATAATGGGCAAGCCTATGGTTCTTTGTGCATACATGTGAATTTCTTTGTGAGTGCGAGAGTTGTTCTTTGATGCAAAGTCCTTAAATTACATTCATTCTTTGATTTGAGTGTATGGACTATTCATTCTTGTGAGGGCACAGGTTTCATGATAGATATGTGATGTTATTAGCTTTATCTGACAGAGTAGGTGAGCGAGCTTAAATTTGGTGAGTTAGACTCTCTCTCTAAGGTTAGGAGGTGAGAAGTTTGTTGTTTGTTGTTTGTTTGTGACTTGTATATCTTGCACGATGATGAGGAAGTGTATATCTGATGGTTTGAGTTGCAATAGGGCCTAATTGTTAGTATCTGCCGAAGTGGTGGTGTTTCTAGGCTTGATTTATTGAGAGTGATTTTAATGCTTACTCGAGGACGAGCAAGAGTCTAAGTGTGGGGTGTTGATGTTCGGCCAAAAATGCATGTATTTACCCATTGTTGCCTCATATTCTAGTACTTTTAATCGTCTTTTGAGTATTAGTTATATTGTTTTGTGCTTAATATTATATTTTAATTGTGTAGGAATAAAGCGATATGAGGATGAAGAGATTTGAAGCAAAATTGGATAAAACGCGGAAGAACAAGAAAGAAAATTTAAAATAATAAAAAAATAGGGGGACACCCTTTGGGTTTTGTCCCCCCAGGTGGAGACAACCAAGGAATTTTACAATTCAAAAAAGAGGAAGTTACAATTGAAAGAAAATTTGAAAAAGAAACGTCAAAGAAAAGCGTACTATTTTCAGCGCCAGGTCCAGCGCTAGGCGCTGGCCTGGACGCTGTGTTGTGGGTACTCTCCTATTTTGTTCAGGACAAGGTTATTTCAGCCCTACATGGTCTCAACTCGTATATAAGGGGTTCTTAACCTAATCTGGAGGATATCTAACATATTTTGAAGGGGATCTAACATACTTTGGAGGAGAATTCACGTGGGGCAACACACACCACGCTTGGAGGAGGCTTCGAACTAGTTTTTCTTCTCTTCTCTTCCTTTAATTTCATAGTTTATTAGTTCTAGAGTTTTGGGTGCTACATGAACGTTGTAGTTTGAAGCTTGAATTATTCTTATTATTTTATCATATTAGTTTATTTATTCAATCTTGCGCTTAATTATTTGATTGCTTGATCACCAATTGAATACTATCTACGAATCTGGATAGAACTCGGGAGAGGGATTTCTAGATTGCATATAAGATTGAGTAGAGCAAGATCTTAACTCTTAGGGGGAGCAGATTCGCCTTGCTTGGTTATTATACGGGAATTATAAATGCGTTCTTGTTAATCCTAATTCCATAGGAATATAGGCGTTATGTTAGCTTGAATAGGTGAGTTGTACTTCGGGAGAAGGCTACGAGCAATATTAACCTTGTCAACCAATAAACCAGGTAAATTAATTAGAAGATTTAAGTGGAAAACTCAACGGGATTGTTAGCTAACCCATAGCTCTAGAATATTCACTCACATTGAATTCGTCTCTATAATTCACCAACTTGTTTTCTTTAATCTCTTCGTTTACTACTCTAGATTATCTTTAGTTAAATATTTATACTTTAGGATTCGCTTGAATAGATTAGTTGTTTGGTTTAATTAAGTTGATAGTTAATCACAAGTCCCTGTGGGTACGATATCTGGACTTACAATCCTATATTACTTGTCGACCACGTATACTTGCGTGTGCGTTGGGAGCAACATTACCGCCCCGTTTTCCCCATTTTATACTTCTTCATGTTTCATTATCGGTATTTGGTGTGTTAGAGTTTATTTTGGATTGGTTTTGGTAGGAAATGAGACACTTAGTCTCTTTAAGGAAGGTTTGGTTTGGAAAAGCCAACCGAAGGTTGACTTATGAGTTATAAGGCTCGGATGCGATTTCCGGTAATTCGGTTAGCTACAAGGGTTGGTTTGTGACTTAGGAGTGTGATCGGAATTGATTTTGGAGGTCCGGTATGGAATTAGGCTTGAATTGGCGAAGTTAGTATTTTGGCGAATTCCAGTTGATAGGTGAGATTTTGATCTGAGGGTCGAAATGGGATTCCGGGAGTTGCTGTAGCTTCGTTAGGTGATTTTGGATATGTGTGCAAAATTTCAGGTCATTCGGAGGTGTTTTGGTCGGGTTTTTGATCGAATGCGTATTTCGGAAGTTTTGGAAGAACTTAGGCTTGAGTTCGATGAGAATTGATGATTTTAGTGTTGTTGGATGTGTTTTTACGATTGGAACAAGTTTGAATAACGTTGTAGGATGCATTGGTATTTTTGGTTGAGGTCCCGGGGGCCCCGGGGTGAGTTCAGATGGTTAAACGGAGAGTTTTGGAATTTTTCATGTTGCTAAGTCTGCTGGTATCTGGTATTTTCGCACCTACGGTTATGGGACCGCAGGTGCGGTCACGCAGAAGCGGAGGAGGTAGTCGCAGAAGCGAGTCTTGGACTCAGGGCAAGTTCCGCAGAAGCGGAAGTGTGGACCGCAGGAGCGGTCCCGCTGGTGCGATTTCTAGGCCGCAGAAGCGGTCGAGGCCTTTAAGTGGAAAACCACAGAAGCGGTATAATGGCCCAGAAGCGGTCCCGCATAAGTGGAAACGGGACCGCAGAAGCGAGAAGCCTGGGAAGAATATTAAATTAGTCTTCTTCGCGAATTTTTGAAAGAGTAACATATTTCACTTCGGACTTGGAGAGTTTTTGGGCGATTTTGAAGAGGGTTTCAAGGGCTTTGATCAGGTATGAACTCTTGGACTTAAAACATGATTTTATGGTGTAAACACATGGATTAGAGCTGAAAACCTAAGAAATTAAAAGTCAAAAATGGTAGTTTAGGGCTTGAACCTAAGAGAGCTTAAACTAGGGATTTGAGGGGTCAATTGGACTCCGATTCTGGTAATTTTGATATGTATAGACTCGTGGAGAGATAAGGAATCCATTGATGTTAAATTTTCTGATTTTTTTTCAGGAAGTGGTCCCGAGGCCCGGGTTTTTGCAAATATCGAGATTTTTGCTATTTTTCGATTGTTTTCAATTGGGTGTTGTCCCATTGGCATATGTGATGTATTCGCTCTGATTTTGGATAGATTTGACGCGCGTGGAGGCCGAATTGAGGGGAAAAGGCGTTGCGAGCTAGGGATTTCGCCGGTTTGAGGTGAGTAATGATTGTAAATGATATCCTGAGGAATTTGAAACCCCGGATTGCACATCGTAGTGCTATATTGAGGTGACTTGCACGTCGGATAGTGGGCGTGGGGTAGAGCACCGTTGGGGATTGTGACTTGGTCCGTCCCGATTGATGAATTTACTATGTATTTGACTGAAATTTACTTGTTATCATCGTGATTTGGGCTGATTGCCATATTTGGGCTTCGTGCCAACTATTTGAATCCTTCGGGGATTATTATCACTGTTTCCTCACTGTTTTGACTTATTACTTGAACTCAGTCATACTGTTTCTCCACTACTTTACAGCTTAGCCACTTTTACTCCGGTTTAAGTCTTAAATGATATTTTAAATAATAACTTGGGTTGAGAACTACTGTTTTACTAATGCCCGAGGGGCTTGTGATGATATTCTGACTGAGTGTGGCCGAGGGCCAGATGTGAGGATACACTGAGTGATATGAGGCTGAGGGCCTGGAAGTGAGGGTTTATATTATGGATCGGGCTGCACGCCGCAGCGATACTTATATGGATCGGGCTGCATGCTGCAACGGTATATACATATTGGATCGGACTGCACACCGCAATGATATAGAGCTTGGGCTGTAGGAGCCCCTCCGGAGTCTGCACCCCCACAGTGAGCGCGGGTACCCATATGGATCGGGCTGCACGCCGCAGCGAGATATGGATCGGGCTGCACACCGCTGCGATATGTGGATCGGGCTGCACGCCGCAGCAGTTACTATATGATATTGTTCTGAGAGTGATCTGAGAGAGAGAGAAAGAGAGCCCGAGGGGCTGAGGGTGTTTCTGAGGGTGAGCCCGAGAGGCTGGTACTTTTTTTTTGAGACATTGCCCGAGGGGCGGACTCTTATGTGCTCATCTTGCATATTTATCTACCTTTTTACCTGTTAAACTGTGGTAATTGGCGGATTTTCTGTGCTTATCAGCACTAACTGTTTGAAACCGTTTTCGTAACTGTTGAAAGGATAATTTTCAAAAGTGATTTAAACTGAACCAAGATATTTTCTAAAGGTTTCACAATTTTCACTGTTTTTCTCAGAGAATTGTACCGGCTTCTATACAACATGTTGGTTGCTTTACGTGATTTCTTACTGCTAAGCTATTATTTACTTTTATTACTCACTGAGTTGGAGTACTCACTTTGCTCCATGCACCTCGTGTGCAGATGCAGGTATTTGTTCACCCGGTAGCGGGTTTTAAGCTGATCAAAGGTTAATTTATTGGAGATTAGCGAGGTGACTGCCAGCGTTCGTAGTACCGCATGTTCTTCCCTTGTTTCATCAGTCCTATTTGTATATTTCAGACTTGTTGTGGCAGTTATATTCTGATAGATGCTTGTGACTTGTGACACCCTGATTAGGGCTGTATTGGGTTGTGATTTCGTTAGATAATATCATTAAGTCACATTTTTGTTGTTCATTTATGCTTAACTATTTTGAAAGAGACTAGTTGGGTTGGTTGGCTGGCCTTGTCTTCACGAGAGGCGCCATCATGACCAGTGCGGGGTTTGGGTCATGACAAGTTGGTATTAGAGCCTAGGTTACTAGGTCTCATGCGTCATGAGCAGGTTTAGTAGAGTCTCGCGGATCGGTATGGAGACGTCTGTATTTATCCTCGAGAGGCTGCAGAACCTTTAGGAAAACTCCACATTCTTGAATTCTTATCGTGCGTCCTTGATTCAGCTTAAAAAGAAACTCTTGACATTCCTTCCACGCGTTTGTATGCGCGCATGGGCGCTCAGTATCAGAGGCGCCTTGATGGCTTGTGATTCCCCGATTAAGGGGCGAGATGTGATCTCTTTGACTTTGATGTTGGGCCAGTGTGGAGGACTTGAGGCCGGATTTTTTTGCCTATGGCTTGGGCACCGAGGTGCTGATTGTGTGAGCAAGTGTTTTGGAGCTTATATGCTCGGTATAGTCCCTATTAGCGGGAATGGCGGCTGAATACCCAGGTGATGAGTATGTTAGTACTGCGAGAAGTATCTATATGACTTGGTAGTGACGAAGAAGTCCGAGGAATAACAGATGAACTGTTAAGTGTTCGATTCCTATTGTGATTTGACGTGTAGCTCGAGTTATGGGCGCGTGAAGTATCATTTCGTGTCTCCTAGTTGGGGAGTGAAGTGCATTTCATGTGGCGGTATGAGTCCACACTCAGGAACACTAAGTGGCAGTGTAATGTGTATGACGATGGAAGGTATTACGGAAATGTAAATTTGAGGCGAAGCATGTGGCTTATCTCCTGCGGGGTGTTCTTAAGTGGTATGATCCTTATGTGTATGTTAGAAGGTCTCATGTGGAATTGAAGGGTACGTGTTGAAATTTGAGATTTCGGATTGCTTAAGGGAATGGGTTTCACTATTGCGGGGTTGAATTCTAGATGATTTGTGTTTCCATGAGCTTATGAAGGATTGAGTTGAATCTCACAATGGTATTAAGGCAGCAATAGAGTATATGCGTTATGAGTTGTTGGGAGTGTTTTGATCCATGGCTTCGAGCCAAGTTGGGAAGTTTGCTATTGAATAGCTAATTGTACGGTTATGTGCTATGTTGGTTCCGGTTTGAGGCATGCTGGCGAATCAGTTCTGGTTGCGAAAATTGAGCCGAGGATGGCACGAGTGAAGGAAAATTTGATAAGGGTTACATGGTGCTTCTTAGATGTGTGAGAATCACATGATGTCTCAAGCTGTTGTTGGTAAGAAATGCTCGGTGCATGGAGCAGGAAGATGCTTGCTTGTATTGGGATGAGGTCATATCCTGCGGTGTCAGAGTGCTAATGAGGCACGGGGGGTTAAGTTTGTTTGATCAGGTGAAGTGCAGTTCGAATAAGAAGTAAATGACTCTCGAGAATGGTTTTAATGTGTTCAAGATTCTACATGTAACAATCAGGTGTCTTAAGGTTGTGTATGTGGTTAGAGACTGTGTTTTCATTGGAAATGTCAAGACCTGTAGTATTTTATGTTAATCATGGGATTCAATATATCAGCTTCGGGAAAGTATAGGTAATGAAATTAGATTCGCAGGAAGTTCTTCAGAGTAAAGCATTTTGGAATGTGGTGTTTCTGGGAACACTTGAGAGATGTATTCAGTGGTTATGGGTCTTAGACAGTGTGGTCTTGTGCTTAGGTCTCGTGTAATGAGCCTGGGTTGTGGAACTGTGGTGCTACAGCAAGGGGGAATATCAAGTAGATGATGAATCAGAAGGAAAATTAGATAGATGGAATAGCTTGATAGTAGACCGGATCGGTATGGTAAGGATATGATTAATTCTCTGTGTGTGTTAGAGGTAATGAGTTCGTACCGGTATTTTTGCAGCAATGCTGATGGGTTTTGATGGCTTGCTTATCTTGGTCGAGTTAGAAGGATTCCGTCCTAGCAGTTTAATTTATGCAAACGGAATTGAGAGAGTTCTTATTGATTTCTACCGTGGTTGAAGAGGTGCATTTTCTACGAATATGAGAGACATGGAATGTGTAATGATTTTCTTCTAGATGGGATCGATGGAAGTTCTTGACTAGTCGAGTGCGTAGATGTTTGTGGCTCGAAAGGGAGATGAAAGTTTTCATGTTATCCTTGGATGGTATGGTATATGCGGTATGTTGTGGAGGACTAAGACTGGCGTGTGCTAGGTTACAGCTCAGTTCTGAAAGGAAGTTCATAAAACTCTTAGGCAACGGGTAGCCTCAGATAACCAAGGAAAAAGGTACTGCTAATTCGAAGTGATTTGACGAGAGTATTTGTCTCGAAAAAGGGTAATGTGATTAAACTGATGATACTTCGGTAGTATGGCGGCACTTTCTTGTTGGGTCGACTGGTGATATTCGGGTTGCTTGGTGGCATAGGGAAATCTTAGAGTATCTATCGTGGAATGATTGGGTATTAAAGGCGTGCACGTGCTCGGACACTGAAATTTGGGATCGGATATGATGATTCATGTGTCGTGTGGAGGTGGAGACGGAAGCTCTCATATACAGGCTATGATGTGGTGGTAGATCGTGTATGTTGGCACTGTTTAGCAACTACAAAGGATTTGGAGGCCCGAGTGGATCTTTCCTTGCTTGGTAAGTTAGATTTTGGATATGATGTTGGGGTGTAGACTGGTTGTCTTAGTGATAGGTGATTCTGAACTATTGCGATACGTGCTATGCCGGAAATGCCACGGGTTGAGTGGCGAGGTGCATCGAATTATGTTCTAGCAGAGTGGTTTGTATTTCAAAGACCAGCGGATGGCTGCTTTTCTTAATTGGGCCTTCGTGATGGATGTTAGTGCAGAGGTTTCTACCATTGATTCAGTTCCGGAGTTGAGGGACCTTCCGGATGTACTTCTTGTGGCCGGACATGTCGCCAGACGAGGTTATGGATTTCGGTATTGATTTGGTGTCGGGTACCATATCGTATGGCTTTGGTAGGAGTTGTAGTAGTGGAAGGAGCATCTTCAGGCTTCCCAGATGATGAGTCCGTTGGCAGGTCAATGTGGATGCGTGTTCTAGCTTGAGTCGGCTTGGTTGAGCCCAAAATTTTATTGTTGAGGTATACGTTGATTCGATCGTTAGTAAGCTTGTTAGTGATCTGGGGAGATCTATGAGTTGCTTTTGTGCTGCAAGACGTTATGATTTGTTGGTTATGGGCACATGTGGTGCGGTTCTATTGGGGATTCATAGTGAAAGTCGAGCGGGAAGAGTAATTGGGTGTTGCTCGGTAAATGGAGTATTGGTCATGACCTATCGGGTTGCGTGGCGTATGTTATTTGTCTCACCGTGGGTGTATGAATTGCTTTGGTTCCAGACATCAAATTTTGCGTGGCTGTTGATCTTGAGCATAGTGACTTGAGGTGTTTCATAGTGTTTGGATAGGATCGCGCATTGTAGCGAGGCCACGTGGAAATATTACCTTTCGGGGTAGATTCAGGTGTTCTATTTCTATGATGTGAGACGGGGTCTCAGCCTTGTGTTGTGATGATACTGATGAGCTTGAGGTACAACCCTTTCGTTTGAGTCGTTTTTCATGATTTGAGTATGTTCAGACCGTTTCTTATTGGTGCACGTACTATGCAAGTTGTGGCTTAGGCCTGTATTGAGGTGTCATATCACCAGAGTGGTGTGTTGGATTCGAGGTGATCGTTGGGGTCACTAATGAATACGAACGGATTTGATTTCAGCTTGTTGGAGGGATAATATCGAGGTTCGACTCGGAATCTGCTGTGGTACTAGTCAAAAAAGGAAGTTGCTTCATGAATGGTTGATTTGAGTATTGGTTACGGTTTATTGCGTGTTTCATTCATCGTGGGCAGTGTATGAAAGTGTTGTAATAAGACCTTAGTTGATAAGAGGTTTTCTACCGGTATTCGGGTGTTGTGGACAACTACTGTGGATAGAAGTTATCGTTTCGAGTGTTTGGGTTACGTAGAATATCATATGATTGCACCTGAGGTTGCAGATTGGGTTATTACAGCTGGTTCGGGCTTATTCTGAGTATAGATGTGAGGTTCTGATCTTGTGTGTGATTTCAGAAAGTACAATGTGGTTCTATGGTTTATGGACTAGATAGATTGTAAAATTTCAGCTATGTTGTGTTATCGGACCTATGCGAGATAGGGTGACGTGGGATCACCCGCGGGTATATGCTTGGTAAGGTCATTCAACTATTGGTTGGCTTCTAGGACAACTCTGGGTACGCTCGAGGACGAGCGTTTGTTTAAGTTGGGGAGGATGTGACGAGCCGACCCGTTGTCTCAGGAGTTACCGCCCCGTTTTCCCCATTTTATGCTTCTTCATGTTTCATTATCGATATTTGGTGTGTTAGAGTTGATTTGGATTGGTTTTGGTAGGAAATGAGACACTTAGTCTCTTTAAGGAAGGTTTGGTTTGGATAAGTCAACCGGAGGTTGACTTATGAGTTATAAGGCACGGATGCAATTTNCGGGGTGATCTCTTTCAGGCCCGCTCAGTCGGCTCGTCCCGAGTATCGTAGTGCATACTTCAAATCGTGGGTATCATGGTTCTCAGCAGAGTCAGCCTTCACTCAACGCTCTTCCAGCACAGAGTTCATCTCGAGCTCCATCTGCTCAGGGTTCTTCCAGGCCGAGTGCGTCAGCCAGTCACTCCGGCGCGAGGGATTCCCTTCAGTCCCATTCCCCAGCACCCGGGAATTGTTATGAGTGCGGAGAGTTTGGGCATATGTGGAGGCAGTGTCCTCGTCGTGCTGCTAGGTCATCTCAGCAGAGGGGCCAGCCC
The DNA here is from genome assembly GCF_001879085.1 of Nicotiana attenuata. NCBI lineage: Eukaryota > Viridiplantae > Streptophyta > Magnoliopsida > Solanales > Solanaceae > Nicotiana > Nicotiana attenuata. The sequence goes on along the minus strand of NW_017670264.1, from coordinate 1,243,904 downwards.
TCGTCTTCTGGTCCAGTTTCTTCAGCACCCGCCCCGCCAGCTAGGGGAGAGGGTCAAACAGCCAGGGGTCGCCCCAGGGGAGGTGGTCGATCGAGCGGTGGTCAGGTTCGCTTTTATGCTCTTCAAGGCAGGATAAATGCTATTGCTTCAGATGCTGTTATTACAGGTATTATTTCAGTCTGCCACAGAGATGCCTCAGTCTTATTTGATCCCGGTTCCACCTATTCCTATGTGTCCTCATATTTTGCTCATCATTTGGGTACGACCCGAGGGTGTCTTGCTTTACCTATTCATGTATCTACCCGGTGGGCGATACTATTATTGTAGACCATGTATACCGGTCGTGTTTGGTTACTATTGGGGGTCTGGAGACCCGAGTTGATCTATTGCTATTGAGCATGGTGGATTTTGATGTTATTTTGGGCATGGACTGGTTATCTCCGTGTCATGCTATCCTAGACTGTCATGCTAAGACAGTCACTCTGGCTATACCGGGTGTACCGAGGATCGAGTGGCGTGGTGTGACTGACTATGTTCCTAGCAGGGTGATTTCATTCCTAAAGGCCCAGCGTATGGTTGGGAAGGGTTGTCTTTCATATTTGGCGTTCGTGAGGGATGTTGGAGCCGAGACTCCTAGCATTGATTCTGTCCCAGTTGTGAGGGAGTTTCCCGATGTTTTTCCTGCAGACCTGCCGGGCATGCCCCCGGACAGGGACATTGATTTTGGTATTGACCTGGTGCCGGGCACTCAGCCCATTTCCATTCCGCCATATCGTATGGCACCAGCGGAGTTGAAAGAATTGAAGGATCAGCTTCAGGAACTCCTAGATAAGGGGTTCATTCGGCCTAGTGTGTCACCGTGGGGTGCACCTGTTCTATCGTGAAGAAGAAGGATGGCACCATGAGAATGTGCATTGACTACAGGAAATTTAACAAAGTAACAGTGAAGAACAAGTATCCCCTATCCCGCATTGATGATTTATTTGACCAGCTTCAGGGAGCGAGAGTGTTCTCCAAGATTGATCTCAGTTCGGGCTATCACCAGTTGAAGATCAGGGATTCAGATATTATGAAGACTGCTTTCAGGACTAGATATGGGCACTATGAGTTTCTTGTTATGTCCTTTGGGCTGACTAATGCCCCAGCAGCATTCATGCATTTGATGAACAGTGTATTTCGGCCGTATCAGGATTCATTCGTTATTGTTTTTATTGATGATATTCTGGTGTACTCGCGTAGCCAGGAGGAGCACGCGCAGCATTTGCGAGTTGTATTGCAGAGATTGAGGGAGGAGAAGCTTTATGCAAAGTTCTCCAAGTGTGAGTTTTGGCTCAGTTCAGTGGCTTTCTTGGGGCACGTGGTGTCCAGCGAGGGTATTCAGGTCGACCCGAAGAAGATAGAGGCGGTGCAGAGTTGGCCTAGACCGACCTCAGCCACAGAGATTCGTAGTTTCCTTGGTTTGGCAGGTTATTATCGCCGGTTTGTTCAGGGATTTTCCTCTATTGCATCGCCCTTGACCAAGTTGACTCAGAAGGGGGCTCCATTTGTATGGTCGGACGAGTGCGAGGAGAGCTTTCAGAAGCTCAAGACAGCTTTGACCACAGCTCCAGTATTGGTTTTGCCATCAGCTTCAGGTTCTTATACTGTATATTGTGATGCTTCGAGAGTTGGGATCGGATGTGTATTGATGCAGGAGGGTAGAGTTATTGCTTATGCTTCTCGTCAGTTGAAGCCCCACGAGAAGAACTACCCTGTTCATGATTTGGAGTTGGCCTCTATAGTTCATGCTTTGAAGATTTGGAGGCACTACTTGTATGGTGTATCTTGTGAGGTATTCACCGATCATCGCAGTCTTCAGCATCTATTCAAGCAAAAGGATCTTAATTTGAGGCAGCGGAGGTGGCTAGAGTTACTTAAGGATTATGATATCACCATTCTGTATCACCCGGGGAAGGCCAACGTAGTGGCCAATGCTTTGAGCCGAAAGGCAGTTAGTATGGGGAGTTTGGCGTATATTCCAGTTGGGTAGAGGCCCTTCGCAGTTGATGTTCAGGCCCTAGCCAATCGGTTGGTGAGACTAGATATTTCGGAGCCTAGTCGGGTGTTGGCTTGTGTGGTTTCTCGGTCGTCCTTATATGATCGCATCAGAGAGCGCCAGTATGATGATCCGCATTTGCTTGTCCTTAAGGACAGGGTTCAGCATGATGATGCCAGAGACGTGACCATTGGTGAGGATGGTGTGTTGAGGATGCAGGGCCGGATTTGTGTGCCCAATGTGGATGGGCTTTGGGAGTTGATATTGGAGGAGGCCCACAGCTCGCGGTATTCCATTCATCCGGGTGCCGTGAAGATGTATCAGGATTTGAGGCAGCACTATTGGTGGAGGAGGATGAAAAAGGATATAGTAGGGTTTGTGGCTCGGTGTCTCAACTGTCAGCAGGTAAAGTACGAGCATCAGAGGCCGGGTGGTGTACTTCAGCGAATGACTATTCCAGAGTGGAAGTGGGAGAGGATTACTATGGATTTTCTGAGTGGTCTCCCTCGGACTTTGAAGAAGTTTGATTCAATTTGGGTGATTGTAGATCGGCTGACCAAGTCCGCGCACTTCATTCCAGTATGTACTACCTATTCTTCGGAGCGGCTGGCAGGGATCTTTATCCGGGAGATTGTCCGATTGCATGTGGTTCCAGTGTCTATTATCTCATATAGAGGTACTCAGTTCACTTCTCAGTTCTGGAAGACTTTTCAGCGAGAGTTAGGTACACAGGTGGAGTTGAGCACAGCATTTCATCCTCAGACGGACGGACAGTCCAAGCGCACTATTCAAATATTGGAGGACATGTTGCGTGCCTGTGTTATTGATTTTAGAGGTTCTTGGGATGAGTTTTTGCCGCTTGCAGATTTTGCCTACAACAACAGTTATCAGTCGAGCATTCAGATGGCTCCGTATGAGGCGTTGTATGGGAGGCGGTGTAGATCTCCGGTGGGATGGTTCGAGCCCGGCATGGCTAGGTTATTGGGGACAGAGATTTTTCAGGATGCCTTAGAGAAGGTGAAGCTGATTCAGGAGACGCTTCGTACAGCACAGTCGCGTCAGAAGAGTTATGCGTACCGAAAGGTTCGGGATGTGTCACATGTGGTGGGCGAGAAGGTCTTGCTGAAGGTTTCGCCCATGAAGGGTGTCATGCAGTTTGGAAAGAAAAGGAAGTTGAGTCCGCGGTTTATTGGACCTTTTGAGGTACTTAGGAGGATTGGGGAGGTGGCTTATGAGCTTGCCTTACCACCCAGCTTGTCGGGCGTGCACCCGGTATTTCATGTATCTATGCTCCGGAAGTATGTTGGGGACCCGTCTCATGTATTTGATTTCAGCACTGTCCAGTTGGATGATAATTTGACCTATAATGTGGAGCCAGTGGGTATTTTGGGTCGTCAGGTTCGAAAGTTGAGATCAAAGGATATAGCTTCGGTAAAGGTGCAGTGGAGAGGTCGGCCCGTGGAGGAGGCTACTTGGGAGACCGAGTGGGAGATGCGGAGCAGATATCCTCACCTGTTTGAGGCTTCAGGTATGTTTCTTGACCCACTCGAGGACGAGCGCTTGTCTTATGTGGGGAGGATGTGACGACCCGGCCCGTCGTCATGTGAGTTACCGCCCCATTTTCCCCATTTTCTGCTTCATTATGTCATATTACAACAGTCTCGGGTGAATGAGTCGATCCGGATTGGTATTGGATGGAAATGAGACACTTAGTCTATTTAAGGAAGGCTTGTTTTAGAAAAATCAACCGGATGTTGACCTATGAGTTAGAGGGCTTGGATGTGATTTTCGGTGATTTGGTTAGCTTCGGGGGTTGATTTGTGACTTAGGAGTGTGATCGGAATTCATTTTGGAGGCCCGGTGTAGAATTAGGCTTGAATTGGTGAAGTTAGTATTTTGGCGAATTCCGGTTGATAGGTGAAATTTTGATCCGAGGGTCGAAATGGAATTCCGAGAGTTGCTGTAGCTTTGTTAGGCGATTTTGGATGTATGTGCAAAATTTCAGATCATTCGGAGGTGTTTTGGTTGGGTTTTTGATCGAATGCGAGTTTCGGAAGATTTGGATGAACTTAGGCTTGAATTTGATGTAATTTGATGGTTTAGGGGTTATTTGTGGTGTTTTGATGATTCGAGCAAGTTTGAATAAGGTGTTGGATCATGTTTGTGTTTTTGGTTGAGGTCCCGGGGGCCTCGGGGTGATTTCGAATGGCCATCGAGATGATTTTGGACTTGGTGAAATTGCCGGTTTTGCTGGTATCTGGTGTTTCCGCATCTGCGGAATAAGGGCCGCATATGCGGTTCCGCAGATGCGGGTGATTGGTCGCAGGTGCGGTCCATGGCTCGATTTGATGTTTTCGCAGATGCGGAAGGGTAACCGCATCTGCGAGGCCGCAGATGCGGTAATCCTGTCGCAGAAGCGGAGGAGGTGGATTTGGAAATTTCCGCAGAAGCGGACCGTATTCCGCAGGAGCGAGGTCCGCATATGCGGTGGGGGACCACAGAAGCGGTCGTGTTCTTAAGTGAGGATGCGCAGAAGTGGAAAAATAACCGTAGAAGCAGTAGTCGCAGATGCGGTGGGGGACCGCAGATGCGAAAATCCCTGTTATCAGAAGGGTTTTTAAGCTTATTTTGTTCCGCGAGTTTTAGTCCATTTCCACCATTTTTAAGCAAACCTGACAGCTCTTGGACGGAATTGAAGGGGGATTCGACAAGGTGTGATTGGAGGTAAGTTCCTTGGCCTAAATACATGAAATTACGGTAGAATTAACATGGAAATTGGTTGAGATTCATCAAAAGAGGGTAAAGCTAGGGTATGGTAATTTGGTGTTATAAAATGAAAATTTAGGGGTCAAATGGACTCCGATTTTGGTAAATTTGATATGCATAGACTCGTGGCGAGATGAGGAGTCCGGCGATGTGAATTTTCTGATTTTTCGAGAAGTGGGCCCGGGGCTCGGGTTTTGCCAACTTCGTGAATTTCGATATTTTTCGAGTTTTTCCGATTGGGTTGTGTTCCCTTAGCCTATTGTAACGTATTCCTTGTGGTTTTGATCAGATTCTACGGACGAGGAGGTTGATTTGCGAGGCAAGGGCATAGCGAGCTAGGATTTTGGCCGGCTAGAAGTGAGTAATGATAGTAAATGATATCCTGAGGGTTTGAAACCCCGGATTTGCACAACGTAGTGCTATGTTGAGGTGAAACACGCGCTTAATGGTGAGCGCGGGGTTGTTACTACTGGGGATTTGCGACTTGGTCCGTCCCGCTTGATATTTTACCGCATATTTGACTGAGCTGTTTTGTTTATCAGTATGTTTTGGGCTTATTGCCATGTTTTGGGCTTAATGCCGATTATTTGAATCCTTTGGGGATTGTTTTCACTGTTTCCTCACTACTTGACACGTTATTTGAACTCAGTCCTAATGATTATACTGTTTTGCAAACTCAGCCACTTAAATTGAAGCTTTTGAGATTTTAAATGATATCTTACTGTTGTTTGGGCTGAGACGTATTATGTTATTGATGCCCGAGGGGTTATGATGTTCTGGACTGAGTGAGGCTTTCAGGCCTTGAGCGTGATGTGAGGAGGCTTTCAGACCTCGAGTGTTGTGAGGAGGCTTTCAGGCCTCGAGTGATAGTGAGGAGGCTTTCAGGCCTCGAGTGTGATGTGAGAAGGCTTTCAGGACTTGTGATGATATAGCGCTTGGGCCGTAAGGGGCCCCTCCGGAGTCTGCACACCCACAGTGAGCGCGGGTACCCATGTGATATGAGAGTGATCCCGAGGGGCTGATATTATGTTGAGTGATTAATACTGAGCCCGAGGGGCTGATACTGTTCTGAGCGATTGATACTGGGCCCGAGGGGCAGATTCCTACTCACTATTTACTTGTTGTTTTACCTGATTTACCTGATTTTATAAGGAGATTTCATTCGACTCTTTACTGTTCCACTGTTTTACTGTTTTTACTGCCTGATATAGAATTGCTTCTGTAGTTATGTGTTTTCATGCCTTCGGTTATTATTTATTATTATTACTTACTGGGTCGAAGTACTCACATTACTCCCTGCACCATGTGTGCAGATTCAGGCATAGCAGAGTCCGCACCTGAGCGCTGATTTCTTCCAGACCAGGCAGCGATTTGGAGACACGAGATAGCTGTTGACGTCCGCAGCCCCTTATCTCTCCTATCTTATATCATTTATGTTTTCTCCAGACTATTGTATCGGATATTACTCTTTGTAGACTTATAGCAAACTCTGTAGTAGCTCATGACTTGTGACACCCCGGTTTGGGCTGTGTCGGGATGGTTTCCTTTGTTTTATCGCTGATTCCGCATTAATGACTATATTAAGCATGTGTTAGAACTGTTAATATTAATTAATTGCTTTGAAAGAGGTGTGGCGTTGTTCTGGCTGGCCTTGTCTCCACTAGAGGCGCCATCACGACCGGGTTTAGGAATTGGGTCGTGACACCATACCCTCATTCCCTTATGTGTATTGAGTTAAGGTATAGCCTGGCAGCATCCAAATTGTTGTCCCGGGCTGAACCTAACCTTCAAAAGGTCCTAACTCTTTAATTTTTAAGATGGCTGGCTGGTCAGGGGTGTGTCAGCATTCTAATTGTTGGGCATGACCACCAGCCTGCCCCGGCTCCCCCTAATTCCCTTTTCATTGCACTTACACTTCTCCCAGTCCCTAAGTTCTGCCCCCTCCTATGAGCCTTGCCTTGGGACCTTGAGTTCCCTCTGAACTTGGACATTTGAGGGATGGCCCTTCCACACTGCACTATGTTCTTAATTCTGCAATGATATTTGGGGTGTAAGCATTGCCTGGAATTCTTGAAGTTCCTTGGAACTTTGACACATCCCAAATAAGAGAAAGGCTTTGAAGAATCCGATCCTGGAAGTTGGTTTATCTCATATTATTAGACTTTGAGTCTGGATTAGGCTGATTAGATGTATATGTAATCAATGATGTATTTTTATTATTTATTCTGATTCGTTTGGTATGTAATAAGCTTTGTAACAACTACGGGGGTATAGTGAAAAAGGGATGGGATTGAATGCATGCCAACGGGGTAGATACTATGTCTATAGGGTTATCACTTTCAAATTCTGCATCTTCACTTAGAAATCATGTTCATAGGATTATCACTTTCAGATTCTGTAGTTCACATAGATACCATGCTCGTAGGATTTTTTTTGCCCTTTGTATAAATACCATGTCACTAAATCGATGCTGAAGTTCTACACATCGTATAGATAATATGCCTATACGACCTCCTGCATTTTTGCATGTGCATCTGTCACTAGGCAAATCTACTTGTAGGATCCAAAATGATCAATCACATATAGATGACCTGCCTATAGGATCTCTACAATAACAATGTTTAAAATCAGTTACACCTAAGGACACGCCTATAGGAACTATCAATTTAATCAGAATCGCCACCCATTCCTAAGTTTAAAATCAATGGCAATTTCTTTAACACTCGTAGAGCTTACAACTAAAGACTTTTTGCAATCAGTTATTCCTCCGTCCCTGGATAAATAGATATCATGCCTACAGGCCCCGTTTATCATACATGCCAGTAGTTAGATAATTAATCAACTGTCAGTTTTCGACAACTACATCTAAGCAGGACTAATTTGGACTCCCTATCTGGGAAATATGTGGTAAACCAATTCTTCCCATGCTAATTTTAATCAGAGACCTAAACAGAATGTGTAAGACATGTTAAACAATTTGTTTCTTTAAGTGAGGAGGCCTACTTGAGCCTTTAATTGTTCCTATTTCCCATTAATTGCTTTATGTGTTTTGTTTGTCGCCCTAGAATTTTGTCCTTTTAATACTCTTGAAAAGCCAAGCTCCTTCCCTTTTAGGATTAGTAGTCCTAAACGCCTCCGGGACTGATAGGTGGGACGGGTAATAGCATGCAGTAGGTGACGATACCATTCCGCACTTAATACCTTAATGGGGTGGGAAGGTAGACATGGAGATGATGATCACACGATAACACTATGCGTACGATTGATTGCCGGTGTTGTGTGGATGATCCATGTGTTTTACAAACCTAGGACCCCCTTCCTTTATGTGACTTTGTTTAATAAAATTCCGTCTTTTCAACTGCCCAAAACTCCTCCTTAATTTTACTGCATTATTCCTTTTCTCCTAAATTTTTCTTCTTTGTTTATTCAATGTCTTGTTTAATTTTCTACACTTACACCCTCAAACAAATTGTAGATCATCTAGACCTTGATTCCAACATGCGTATTACGTATCTATTTGTAACCCTTATGAGTGAAGTTATTTGTATACTTATTTGCATTAAAGTCAAGACATAGCATGGTCGGGAACCACACTAGTGGATCTTGAGGGGTGCCTAACACCTTCCCCTCGAGATAATTTCTAGCCCTTACCCAAACTCTGGTTTTCAAACTCAAAACCCTTAGTGTCCTAATGCACTTAATCATTCGGTGGCGACTCTTCAATTCCAAAAACCCAACACCCACACGGGAATAGAGTTGTCTTCCCAAATGTCGTAAACCCGATTTCGCGAGGAAAAGGGGGCGTCGACAGCATGGCGACTCTGCTGGGGATTTTTAGGCTTTTACCACTTAATGTTATATGTGACTTTATTGCTTCTTTACTGCTTTATTTAATTTCTTTATTCGAAACTAACTTGGCTTTTTGTTTCTTTTTCTTTAACGCTTTCATTTATTACTTTCCTTCAGTGCCGTTGTAATTTTCGAGCAATTATTGTAATCATTATGAACGTGAAAATACGCGACAATTTGTTTCATTTTTTGTAATTGCATCTTCGACATTATGTTCCACTCGTGCCAAACAAATACCATAGCAAAACTTATAATGAGTTGTTGCGCTATTCTGATATTATTACCCCCCCTAAATTTGGTGAAGGCGTATTTGCGATAAAACCAGTCGATCAGCGGTGCAGTCGACGGTTCCATGCCTTTCCCTCTTGAGTTGTCCGCTCAAGGGTACCTTGTCTAATACCCCATAGTGTGACGACCCGACCTGTTGTCTCAGGAGTTACCGCCCCGTTTCCCCTATTTTATGCTTCTTCATGTTTCATTATCGGTATTTGGTGTGTTAGAGTTGATTTGGATTGGTTTAGGTAGGAAATGAGACACTTAGTCTCTTTAAGGAAGGTTTGGTTTCGAAAAGTCAACCGATGGTTGACTTATGAGTTATAAGGCTCGGATGCGATTTTCGGTGATTCGGTTAGCTTCAGGGGTTGGTTTGTGACTTAGGAGTGTGATCGGAATTGATTTTGGAGGTCCGGTGTAGAATTAGGCTTGAATTGGCGAAGTTAGTATTTTGGCGAATTTCGGTTGATAGGTGTGATTTTGATCCGAGGGTCGAAATGGGATTTCGAGAGTTGATGTAGCTTCGATAGGTGATTTTGGATATGTGTGCAAAATTTCAGGTCATTCGGAGGTGTTTTGGCCGGGTTTTTGATCGAACGCATATTTCGGAAGTTCTCGAAGAAGTTAGGCTTGAATTCGATGAGAATTGGTGATTTTAGTGTTGTTGGATGTGTTTTTATGATTGGAACAAGTTTGAATAACATTGTAGGATGCATTGGTATTTTTGGTTGAGGTTCCGGGGGCCTCGGGGTGAGCGCGGGTACCCATATGGATCGGGCTGTACGCCGCAGCGAGATATGGATCGGGCTGCACGCCGCAGCGATATGTGGATCGGGCTGCACGCCGCAGCTGTTACTATATGATATTGTTCTGAGAATGATCTGAGAGAGAGAGAGAGCCCGCAGGGCTGAGGGTGTTTCTGAGAGTGAGCCCGAGAGGCTGGTACTGTTTTTTTTTTAGACATTGCCCGAGGGGCGGACTCTTATGTGCTCATCTTGCATATTTATCTGCCTTTTTACCTGTTAAACTGTGGTATTTGTGCCCGAGGGGCAGATTTTCTGTGCTTATCAGCACTAACTGTTTTGAAACCGTTTTCGTAACTGTTGAAAGGATCATTTTCAAAAGAGATTTAAACAGAACCAAGATATTTTCTAAAGATTTCACAGTTTTCACTGTTTTCTCAGAGAATTGTACCCGGCTTCTATACAGCATGTTGGTTGCTTTACGTGATTTCTTACTGCTCAGCTGTTATTTACTTTTATTACTCACTGAGTTGGAGTACTCACTTTACTCCCTGCACCTCGTGTGCAGATGCAGGTATTTGTTCACCCGGTAGCGGGTTTTGAGCTGATCAGAGGTTAATTTATTGGAGATTAGCGAGGTGACTTCCAGCGTTCGTAGCACCGCATGTTCTTCCCTTATTTTACCAGTCCTATTTGTATATTTCAGACTTGTAGTGGCAGTTATATTCTGATAGATGCTCGTGACTTGTGACACCCCGATTAGGGCTGCATTGGGTTGTAATTTCGTTAATTAATATCATTAAGTCACATTTTTGCTGTTCATTTATGCTTAACTATTTTGAAAGAGACTAGTTGGGTTAGTTGGCTGGCCTTGTCTTCACGAAAGGCGCCATCACGACCAGTGCGGGGTTTGGGTCGTGACAAGTTGGTATCAGAGCCTAGGTTACTAGGTCTCACAAGTCGTGAGCAGGTTTAGTAGAGTCTCGCGGATCGGTACGGAGATGTCTGTACTTATCCTCGAGAGGCTGCAGAACCTTTAGGAAAACTTCACATTCTTGGAATTCTTATCGTGCGTCCTTGATTCAGCTTGAAAAGTAACTCTTGAAATTCCTTCCATGCGTTCGTATGCGCGCATGAGCGCTCAGTATCAGATGTGCCTTGATGGCTGTGATTCCCCGATCAAGGGGCGAGATGTGATCGCTGTGACTTTGATGTTGGGCTAGTCTGGAGGACTTGAGGCCGGATTTTTTGCCTATGGCTTGGGCACCGAGGTGCTGACTGTGTGAGCAAGTGTTTTGGAGCTTATATGCTCGGTATAGTCCCTATTAGCGGGAATGGCGGCTGAATACCCAGGTGATGAGTATGGTAGTACTGCGAGATGTATCTATATGACTTGGTAGTGACGAAGAAGTCCGCGGAATAATAGATGAACTGTTAAGTGTTCGATTCCTATTGTGATTTGACGTGTAGCCCGAGTTATGGGCGCGTGAAGTATCGTTTCGTGTCTCCTAGTTGGGGAGTGAAGTGCATTTCATGTGGCGGTATGAGTCCATACTCAGGAACACTAAGTGGCAGTGTAATGTGTATGACGATGGAAGGTATTACGAAAATGTTAAATTGAGGTGAAGCAGGTGGGTTATCTCCTGCGGGGTTTTCTTAAGTGGTATGATCATTATGTGTATGTTAGAAGGTCTCATGTGTAATTGAAGGGTACGTGTTGAAATTTGAGATTTCGAATTGCTTAAGGGAGTGGGCTTCACTATTGCGGGGTTGAATTCTAGATAATATGTGTTTCCACAAGCTTATGAAGGATTGAGTTGAATCTCACAATGGTATTAAGGCAGCAATAGAGTATATGTGTTATGAGTTGTTGGGAGTGTTTTGATCCATGGTTCGAGCCAAGTTGGGAAGTTCGCTATTGAATAGCTAATTGTACGGTTATGTGCTATATTGGTTCCGGTTTTAGGCATGCTGGCGAATCAGTTCTGGTTGCGGGATTGAGCCCGAGGATGGCTTGAGTAAAGGAAATTTTGACTAAGGAAAGGTTATGTGGTGCAGTGTCAGAAGTGCCAATGAGGCGTTGGTTGTTCGGTTCTGTTGATCGGGTTAAGTGCAGTATGAATAGAGTGAATGACTCTCGAAAATGGCTCTAATGTGTTCAAGATGCTTCATGTAGCAATTGGGTATCTCAAAGTCGTATATGTGGTTAGAAACCGAGTTTTCATTGGAAATGTCAAGACCTGTGGTATTTTATGTTAATCATGGGATTCTATGTATCAGCATCAGGAAAGTATAGGTAACGAATTTAGATTCGCAGGAAGTTCTTCAGAGTAAAGCATTCTGGAATGTGGTGTTTCTGGGAACACTTGAGAGATATATGTAGTGGCTTATGGGTCTTTGACAGTGTGGTCTTATGCTTGGGTCTCGTGTAGTGAGCCTGGGTTGTGGAACTGTGGTGCTACAGCAAGGGGGAATATCAAGTTGATGATGAATCAGAAGGAAAATTAGATAGATGGAATAGCTTGATAGTAGACTGAATCGGTATGGTAAGGATATGATTAATTCTTTGTGTGTGTTCGAGGTAATGAGTTCGTGCCGGTATTTTGCAGCAATGCTGATGGGTTTTGATGGCCTGCTTAGCTTGGTCGAGTTAGAAGGATTCCGTCCTAGCAGTTTTATTTATGCAAACGGAATCGAGAGAGTTCTTGTTGATTTCTACCGTGGTTGAAGAGGTGCATTTTCTACGAATATGAGAGGCATGGGATGTGTAATGATTTTCTTCTAGATGGGATCGATGGAAGTTCTTGACTAGTCGAGTGCGTAGATGTTTGTGGCTCGAAAGGGAGATGAAAGTTTTCATGTTATCCTTGGATGGTATCGTATATGCAGTATGTTGTGGAGGACTGAGACTGGCGTGTGCTAGGTTACAACTCAGTTCTGAAAGGAAGTTTATAAAACTCTTAGGCAACGGGTAGCCTCAGATAACCAAGGAAAAAGGTACTGCTAATTCGAAGTGATTTGACGAGAGTATTTGTCTCGAAAAAGGGTAATGTGATTGAACTGATGATACTTCGGTAGTATTGCGGCACTTTCTTGTTGGGTCGACTGGTGATATTCGGGTTGCTTGGTGGCACAAGGAAATCTTAGAGTATCTATCGTGGAATAATTGGGTATTAAAGGTGTGCACGTACTCGGACAGCGAAACATGGGATCAGATATGATGATTCATGTGCCGTGTGGAGGTGGAGACGGAAGCTCTCACATACAGGCTATGATGTGGTGGTAGATCGTGTGTGTCGGCACTGTTTAGCAACTACAGAGGATTTGGAGACCCGAGTGGATCTTTCTTTGCTTGGTGAGTTAGATTTTGGATATGATGTTGGGGTGTAGACTGGTTGTCTTAGTGTTAGGTGATTCTGAACTATTGCGCTACGGGCTACGCCGGAAATGCCACGGGTTGAGTGGCGAGGTGCATCGGATTATGCTCTAGCAGAGGTGTTTGTGTTTCTAAGACCAGCGGATGGCTGGGGAGGGCTGCCTTTCTTAATTGGGCCTTCGTGATGGATGTTAGTGCAGAGGTTTCTACCATTGATTCAGTTCCGGAGTTGAGGGACCTTCCGGATGTACTTCTTGTGGCCGGACATGTCGCCAGACGAGGTTGTGGATTTCGGTATTGATTTGGTGCAGGGCACCGTATCGTATGGCTCCGGTAGGAGCTGTACTAGTGGAAGGAGCAACTTCAGGCTTCCTAGATGATGAGTCCGTTAGCAGGTCAATGTGGATGTGTGTTCTAGCTTGAGTCTGCTTGGTTGACCCCAAAATTTTATTATTGAGGGATAGGTTGATTCGATTGTTAGTAAGCTTGTTAGTGATCTGGGGAGATCTATGAGTTGCTTTTGTGCTGCGAGACGTTATGATTTGTTGGTTATGGGCACATGTGGTGCGGTTCTATTGGGGATTCATAGTGAAAGTCGAGCGGGAAGAGTAATTGGGTGTTGCTCGGTAAATGGAGTATTGGTCATGACCTATCGGGTTGCGTGGCGTATGTTATTTGTCTCACAGTGGGTGTATGAATTTCTTTGGTTCCAGACGTCAAATTGTGCGTGGCTGTCGATCTTGAGCATAGTGACTTGAGGTGTTTCATGTGTAACAGTGTTTGGATAGGATCGCGCATTGTAGCGAGGCCACGTGGAAATATGACCTTTCGGGGTAGATTCAGGTGTTCTATTTCTATGATGTGAGACGGGGTCTCAGCCTTGTGTTGTGATGATACTAATGAGCTTGAGGTACAACCCTTTCGTTTGAGTCGGTTTTCATGATTTGAGTATGTTTAGACCGTTTCTTATTGGTGTGCGTACTATGCAAGTTGTGGCTTAGGCCTGTATTGAGGTGTCATATCACCAGAGTGGTATGTTGGATTCGAGGTGATCGTTGGGGTCACTAATGAATACGAACGGATTTCATTTCAGCTTGTTGGAGGGATAATATCGAGGTTCGGCTCGGAATCTGCTGTGGTACTAGTCAAAAAGGAAGTGGCTTCATGAATGGTTGATCTGAGTAATGGTTACGGTTTATTGCGTGTTTCATTCATCGTGGGCAGTGTATGAAAGTGTTGAAATAAGACCTTAGTTGATAAGAGGTTTTCTACCGGTATTCGGGTGATGTGGACAACTCGTGTGGATAGAAGTTATCGTTTGGAGTGTTTGGGTTACGTAGAATATCATATGATTGCACCTGAGGTTGCAGGTATGGGTTATTACAGCTAGGTTCTGGCTTATTCTGAGTATAGATATGAGGTTCTGATCTTGTGTGTGATTTCGAAAAGTACAATGTGGTTCTATGGTTTATGGACTAGATGGATTGTGAAATTTCAGCTATGTTGTGTTATCAGACCTATGCGAGATAGGGTGACGTGGGATCACCCCCTGGTATATGCTTGGTAGGGTCATTCAGCTATTGGTTGGCTTCTAGGACAACTCTGGGTACGCTCGAGGACGAGCGTTTGTTTAAGTTGGGGAGGATGTGACGACCCGACCCGTCGTCTCAGGAGTTACCGCCCCGTTTTCCCCATTTTATACTTCTTCATGTTTCATTATCGGTATTTGGTGTGTTAGAGTTGATTTGGATTGGTTTTGGTAGGAAATGAGACACTTAGTCTCTTTAAGGAAGGTTTGGTTTGGAAAAGCCAAATGGAGGTTGACTTATGAGTTATAAGGCTCGGATGCGATTTCCGGTGATTCGGTTAGCTTCAGGGGTTGGTTTGTGACTTAGGAGTGTGATCGGAATTGATTTTAGAGGTCCGGTGTAGAATTAGGCTTGAATTGGCGAAGTTAGTGTTTTGGCGAATTCCGGTTGATAGGTGAGATTTTGATCCGAGGGTCGAAATGGGATTCCGGGAGTTGCTGTAGCTTCGTTTGGCGATTTTTGATATGTGTGATAAATTTCAGGTCATTCGGAGGTGTTTTGGTCGGGTTTTTGATCGAATGCGTATTATGGATCGGGTTGCACGCCGCAGTGATACTTATATGGATCGGGCTGCACGCCGCAGCGATATATACATATTGGAGCGGACTGCACGCCGCAGTGATATAGCGCTTGGGCTGTAGGAGCCCCTCCGGAGTCTGCACCCCCATAGTGAGCGCGGGTACCCATATGGATCGGGCTGCACGCCGCAGCGAGATATGGATCGGGCTACACGCCGCAGCGATATGTGGATCGGGTTGCACGTCGCAGCAGTTACTATATGCTATTGTTCTGAGAGTGATCTGTGAGAGAGAGAAAGAGAGCCCGAGGGGCTGAGGGTGTTTGTGAGAGTGAGTCCGGGAGGCTGGTCCTTTTTTTTTAGACATTGCCGAGGGGCGGACTCTTATGTGCTCATCTTGCATATTTATCTGCCTTTTTACCTGTTAAACTGTGGTCATTGGCGGATTTTCTGTGCTTATCAGCACTAACTGTTTGAAACCGTTTTCGTATCAGTTGAAAGGATCATTTTCAAAAGAGATTTAAACTGAACCAAGATATTTTCTAAAGGTTTCACAGTTTTCACTATTTTTCTTAGAGAATTTTACCCGGCTTCTATACAGCATGTTAGTTGCTTTACGTGATTTCTTACTGCTCAGCTGTTATTTACTTTTATTACTCACTGAGTTGGAGTACTCACTTTACTCCCTGCACCTCGTGTGCTGATGCAGGTATTTGTTCACCCGATAGCGGGTTTTGAGCTGATCAGAGGTTAATTTATTGGAGATTAGCGAGGTGACTGCCAGCGTTCGCAGTACCGCATAGTCTTCCCTTGTTTTATCAGTCCTATTTGTATATTTCAGACTTGTAGTGGCAGTTATATTCTGATAGATGCTCGTGACTTGTGACACCCCGATTAGGGCTGTATTGGGTTGTAATTTCGTTAATTAATGTCATTAAGTCACATTTTTGCTGTTCATTTATGTTTAACTATTTTGAAAGAGACTAGTTGGGTTGGTTGGCTGGCCTTGTCTTCACGAGAGGCGCCATCACGACCAGTGTGGGGTTTGGGTCGTGAGACACACACACACACATATATATATATATATATGCTTTTCACCTTTAAATTAATAACTTGAGGTGTACAATATAGCAGTTTATCTTTAAATATTAACGAAAAAAAATAATTGAGTTTTGACCCATCAATTGGTAAATTGGAACTTAATGATACTTTGGACTCTAAGACTAATGGGTGCTTCGATGGTATAATAGGTTTGGGGATTTGAGCATGTTTACAGGAGTTCACTTTTAGTTGTCTTTGATTTGATATTCAAAAAAAAAAAATTATAACGTGATCTTGCCTACCATATTTCATATCGCTAATTAATCTTTTGAATAGATTAAGGTCGTTGGAGGCAATTTGCTTGGACTTTTGAATATCACAAGGTTTGGGGAACTTTCTGTTACCGAGGTAAGTGTTTGGTCTAACCTTAGCTTGAGGGATTAGGAGTCGAGTCCTGATTCTGCCATTTTTGATTGAATTCGAGACGTGTGCCTGGGGGCCGGGTTTTGGTCGATTTCGGATTTTTGGCATATTTTGTAGTTTTTATTGTGGAATTCAATTCTTTAGACTATGTTGATAGTAGTATTCTGATTATGGATAGATTCAGAGCTTTTGGAGACCGAGTCCAAAGACAAGGGCATCCCGGAGTAGAATTTTACGTTGTTGAGGTATGTAACAGTTTTAACTCTGGCTTTGAGGGTATAAACTCGGAGAATTTGATATCGTGTGACTGTTTGGAGGTGATACCCACGCTAGGTGATGGCCATGTGGGTGTATACCTCGAGGGATGGAGACTTTGTCCGTCCCATGAGGCCTCATGGCCATCATCTGTGTTTACGTAGTTACTTGTTGTTGAACTTGTCTGCCTTCATGTTAGAGATTATGCGTAGGCTTTATACATGCTCACATTTTTTGTACTCAGTCATAGAAATTATTGTACATGTTTACCTCAGTCTCTATTATTTGCTAATATGTTCTGATACTTGATGTGGACTGTGTCCCCTTATTTGTTGATGATGGTGAGGCTAGTCAGGTATATTATTGAGTAAGGCCAAGGGCCTGGTTGTGAGGATATTAATACCATAGCGCGTGAGTTGTCCGCTTAGCACGTGAGTTGAACATGCGGGTTCAGGTATTGATACCATAGCGCGTGAGTTGTCCGCGTAGCACGTGAGTTGACCGTGCGGATCTAGGAATAGATATGATAGCACATGAGTTGTTCGTGCGGCACGTGATTGAGTGAGGCCGAGGGCTTGGTTGTAAGGATATTAATACCATAGCGCGTGAGTTGTCTGCGTAGCATGTGAGTTGACCGTGCGCTCCAGGTATTTATACCTTAGCGCGTGAGTTGTCCGCGTAGCACATGAGTTGACCGTGCAGATCTAGGTATTGATATGGTAGCACGTGAGTTGTCCGTACTTAGCGCTTGGGCTTTGGGAGCCCCTCCGGAGTCTGTACACACCCCAATATGCGCAGGGTGTTGAGTGTTTTGAGTGTGTTGAGTGCTGAGTGCGAGTGATGAGTGATGGAGTGACACTGCTGTGAGGTTGTATTTATTTGTTCTGTTGCTGCATTTATCTGTTAAATTTCTTTATGGCATTTACTGAGTTATGGAATTTACTTGTTTATTTTTAAATTGTGAAATAAATAATTGGACTGTTTTACTTAACTCGTCACTACTACTCAGTTCCTTAGTTATTTCTATTACTACTGAGTTGTTTGTACTTATACTACACCCTGCAGTATATGTACAGATCCAGGTGAGTTAGAGCGTGGCGATCGTTGACTTCAGTCCGGCTATCGGTGGAGATTGCAAGGTAGCTGCTAGCATCCGCAGGACCTTGTTACTCCTTTTGTCATTTCTTATTTTGGACAGTTAGACAGTTTATATATCTTAGTTCATAGTTTTAGATGCTCATAACTTAGTGATACCCCGATGTTTGGGTCTAGCTTTCGTATTTTTATTTTAATTATATTTAGAGTTGATTTAGTTTATGACAAATTTAAATATTGGCATTGTTTTATTAAATCCTGAAAATTAATTAGTAGTAATATTTTGGGAAGTAGGCTTGCCTTGTAACAGGATAGGCGTCATCACGACCATGGTTAGATTTGGGGTCGTGACAAGGTTGTATCAGAGCCTAGGTTACATAGGTCTCACGAGTCATGAGCGGGTTTAGTAGAGTCTTGCTGATCGGTACGGGGACGTCTGTACTTATCTTCGAGAGGCTGCAGAACCTTTAGGAAAACTTCACATTCTTAAATTCTTATCGTGCGGTATTAATTCATCTTGAAGTGTACCTCTTTGAATTCCTTCCACGCATTCGTAGGCGCACATGAGCACTCGTTATCAGTTGTGCATCGACGGATTGTGATTCCCTAGATGAGGTGCGAGATGTGATTTCTGAGTGTTGATGTTGTTCCAGTCTGGAAGCCTTGAGGCCGGGTTTTGACTGTAGATTGAGCACTGAGCTGTTGATTGTGTGAGCGCGTGCTTGCGGGCCTATATGTCCGGTAGTGTCCCTATTAGTTGAAATGGTGGTTGGATGGATACGTGATGAGTATGATGTGACTGCGAGATGAGTTCATATTATTTGAATGTGACGAGAAGGTATTGCTGAAGGTTTCACCTATTTGAGACTCCAGGTAGGCTTTTAGACTCGTTCGAGGACGAACGTTTGTTTAAGAGGGGGAGGATGTAACGACCCAGTCGTTCGTTCTGAGAGTTATAGCCCCATTTCTCCCATCTATGCTTATTTGTGTGTTGTCCAGCTGTGTTGAGTTGTATCGAGTTGGTAGGTATGGGTTTGGAGTATTTTTGGTGTGAAATGAACACTTAGTCTCTTAGTTAGAAAGCTAAGTTAGAAAAGTCAACCGAAAGTTGACTACGAGTAAATGAATTCGGATTTTGATTTTTATGATTCGATTAGCTTCGTTGGATGATGTTAGACTTAGGAGTGTGTCCGAAATGTAATTTGGAGGTCTGTGGTAGAATTAGTCTTGAATTGGTGAAAGTTGGAAGTTTAGAAGTTCTTAGGCTTGAATTCGAGGTTGATTTGGTGTTTTTGTGTTGTTTTGGGTGTTTCACAGGTTCAACTTAGTTCGGGTAGTGATATGTGACGTGTGGAAAATATTGGTTGATGTCCCGAGTGGCTAGGGTGAGTTTTGAATAGGTTTGGGTTGTGTTGCGCTCGTTTTTCTTATGTTTCGACGCCGTTTCTTCAAGCATAAATGATATCATATTGAACAAATGAGCTCCGATTTCTTTTTTGATTGAATAATTAGATCCTTATTGTAATTACGGACCCTTAGCAAAAAGAATCATCGAATTTGGACATCGTATGAGGATTTTAGGGTCATTTTACTAAGAATTAGGTTGCCAGATTTTTTTCAGATTAATTACGGAATTGCCACTGACGGCGTAATTAAAAATCTGCACTATTTGCAAATATTGAAACCAACATATTTCCTTCATTATAAGGTCAAATTGAGTGATTCAAAAGCCTAACTTGACTAAGATTTCACAAGGAATCCGTTGGAGGCATAAAAAGCGAGTTTCGTGATCGTTTGGCATGATAAACGAGGCAGAATAGCTGGCAGAAAAATATATAAAACTAGGGTTTGATCTTTCGGTCATATTTTGAGTTGGGGAGCTCGGATTTGGGCGATTTTGGAGGCGATTTTCACCATAGGGATTGGGGTAAGTGCTCTTTACTCGGTTTTGATTATATTTCATGAATCCATCTTTGTTTTTGGGATTTGATTGATGATTTCAAAGTGAAATTGAGGGAGTTAGGGCTTGAGTTTTGGAGAGTTTTGTGTAGGGATTTGAGGGACCAAACGAAGTCCGATTTTGATAAATTTTGTAAGGTCAGACTCAGGAGAGGACAAGGGTTTTGATTCTGCCATTTTGAACTGATTTCGAGACGTATGCCCGGGGGCCGAGTTTTGGCTGATTTCAGATTTTTGGCATATTTTGTAGTTTTTATTGTGGAATTTGATTCTTTAGACTATGTTGATAGTAGTATTCTGATTATGGATAGATTCAGAGCTTTTGAGATCGAGTCCAGAGACGAGGGCGTCCCAGAGTAGAATTTTATGCTGTTGAGGTAAGTAACAATTTTAACTCTTGCTTTGAGGGTATAAACCCGGAGGATTTGATATCGTTTGACTGTTTGAAGGTGATACCCACGCTAAGTGACGGGCATGTGGGTGTATACCTCGATGGATGGAGACTTGGTCCGTCCCGTGAGGCCTCATGGCCATCATCTGTGTTTATGTAGTTACGTGTTATAGAACTTGTCTGCCTTCATGTTAGAGATCATGCTTAGGCTTTATTCATGCTCACATTTTTTGTACTCAGTCATAGAAATTATTGTACATGTTTACCCCAGTCTCTATTATTTGCTAATATGTTGTGATACTTGATGTGGACTGTGTCCCCTTATTTCTTGATGATGGTGAGGCTAGTGAGGTACATGATTGAGTAAGGCCGAGGGCCTGGTTGTGAGGATATTAATACCATAGTGCGTGAGTTGTCCGCGTAGTACGTGAGTTGATCGTGCGGGTCCAGGTATTGATACCATAACGCGTAAGCCGTCCGCGTAGCACGTGAGTTGACTGTGCGGATCCAGGTATTGATATGATAGCACGTGAGTTGTCCATGCGGTACATGATTGAGTGAGGCCGAGGGCCTGGTTGTGAGGATATTAATATTATAGCGCGTGAGTTGTCCGCGTAGCACGTGAGTTGACCATACGGGTCCAGTATTTATACCATAGCGCGTGAGTTGTCCGCGTAGCGCGTGAGTTGACCGTGCGGAGCCAGGTATTGATATGGTAGCACGTGAGTTGTCCATGCTTAGCGCTTGGGCTTTGGGAGCCCCTCCGGAGTCTGTACACACCCTAGTGAGCGCAGAGTGTTGAGCGTTTTGAGTGTGTTGAGTGCTGAGTGTGAGTGATGAGTGATGAGTGATGGAGTGAAACTCCTGTGAGGTTGTATTTATTTGTGCTGTTGCTGCATTTATCTATTAAATTTTTTTGTGACATTTACTGAGTTATGGAATTTACCTGTTTATTTCTGTTTATTTTTAAATTGTGAAATAAATAATTGGACTGCTTTACTTAACTCGTCACTACTACTCAGTTCCTTAGTTATTTGTGTTACTACTGAGTTGGTTGTACTCATACTACACCCTGCACTTTATGTACAGATCCAGGTGAGTTAGAGCGCGGCTATCGTTTTGAGTCAGGCCGGCTATCGGTGGAGATTGCAAGGTAGCTGCTAGCGTCCGCAGGTCCTTGTTACTCCTTTTGTCATTTCTTATTTTGGATAGTTAGATAGTTTATATATCTTAGTTCATAGTTTTAGACGCTCATGACTTAGCGACACCCCGATGTTTGGGGCTAGCTTCTATATTTTTATATTAATTATATTTAGAGTTGATTTAGTTTGTGAGATATTTAAATGTTCGTATTGTTTTATTTAAATCTTGAAAATTAATTAGTAGTAATATTTTGGGAAGTAGGCTTGCCTTGTAACACGATAGGCTCCAACACGACCATGGTTAGATTTGGGGTTGTGGCATCTCTTTAGCTGATGTGGCTCTAAGCCAGTCCTTGATTGCCTCAATCTTCTCAGGGTCCACCTGAATACCCTTTGCTGATACAACGTGACCCAAGAAAGCAATTGAACTCAACCAAAACTCACATTTCGAAAACTTAGCATATAATTGGCTGTCTCTCAGAGTCTGAAGAATGATACGAAGATGCTGCTCATGCTCCTCTCGGTTGCTGGAGTAGATCAAAATATCATCAATAAAAACAATCACGAAGGAATCCAGATAGGGCTTGAACACCCGGTTGATTAAATCTATAAATGTTGATGGGGCATTTGTCAACCCAAATGACATCACTAGAAACTCACAATGCGCGTATCGAGTCCGAAAGGCTGTCTTAGGGACATCGGATGCCCTAATCCTCAACTGATGGTAACCAGACCTCAAATCGATCTTTGAAAACACCTTGGCATCCTGAAGCTAATCAAATAAGTCATCAATCCACGGCAATGGATACTTGTTCTTGATGGTGACTTTATTCAACTACCGATAGTGTATGCACATCCTCATCCACCCATCCTTCTTTGTTACAAATAACACCAGCGCACCCCAGGGCGAGACACTAGGTCTAATAAAGACCTTATCAAGCAAATTCTGCAACTGCTCATTCAATTCTTTCAACTCTTGTGGGGCCATGTGGTACGGCAGAATAGAAATGGGCTGAGTGCTCGGAGACAAATCAATGTAAAAGTCAATATCCCTGTCGGGTGGCATCCACGACAGGTCTGTAGGAAATACCTCTGGGAACTCCCGAACAACTGGCACAGAATCCATAGAAGGAACCTCCGCACTAGAATCACGAACATAAACCAAATAAGCCAAACACCCCTTCTCGACCATACGATGAGCCTTCATATAAGAGATAACCCTGCTGATAGAATGACCAGGAGTCCCTCTCCACTCTAATCGAGGAAACCCCGGGAATGCTAAGGTCATGGTCTTGGCATGACAATCCAATATAGCATGATAAGGTGAGAGCCAATTCATCCCCAAAATGACATGAAAATCAACCATTTCAAGAAGTAGGTGATCTATGCTAGTCTCAAGACCCCCAATAATAACCACACGCGAACGATATATATACGATCTACAACAATAGAATCCCCCACCGATGTAGACACATACACGGGAGCACTCAAGGAATCATGAGGCACAACGAAATACAGAGCAAAATAAGATGACACACAGGAGTCTGTAGACCCTGGATCAAATAGAACTGAAGCATCTCAACTGCAAACTGAAACCGTACCTGTGATAACAGCATCGGATGACTCAGCCTTAGGCCTGGCTGGGAAAGCATAACATCGAGGCTGGGCCCCACCACTCTGAACCGTATCCTTGGGACGACCTCCTGCTGGTTGACCTCCACCTCTTGCTGCCTGGCCTCCACCTCTAACGGCCTGCCCTCTACCTGTAGCGGGCTGACCCCTACCTCTGGCTCCCTGACCCCTACCTCTAGCTGGCTGAGCGGGCGGTGCCGGGATCATGGCACAAGAACCCTGCTGCTGTGACTTAACACCTACTAATCTAGGACAGGTCCTCCAGATATGCCCATACTCACCACACTCGAGACACCCATCCTGATACTGCAGCTGAGGAAACTGAGACTGACCCTGACGGGTCGGCTGACCGTGATAATAACTCTGAAGAGGAGGTGCTCTGATAGGAGCTGGCGGTGCACTATAAGCTGGCTGCCCTGAAGGAGGTACATAATAACCACAACCACCTGAAGCTCTATGAAAGGTCTGAAGTGCTGAATGAAATGGCCTGGGAGGATGGCCTCTACCAAAAGTACCCCGGCCTCCAGATGAGTCCTTACTAAATCCACCAGAGTGACGAGGCCTCTTGTCAAACCCCTGACCACTCCCCTTAGCTAAAACCATCTCAACTCGTCTGGCCACATTGGCCACATCCTAGAAGGAAATCTCACTCCCTGTCTCCTTAGCCATCTGCAATTTGATAGGATGAGCAAGTCCCACAATAAACCTCCTCACCCCCTCTCTCTCTCGATGGGAAGTATAAGAAGAGCATGACAGTCCAGATCCACAAATCTAGTCTCGTACTGAGTGACGGTCATAGAACCCTACTGAAAATGCTCGAACTACCTTCGATAGTCCTCTTTCTGAGTGATAGGAAGATACATCTCCAAAAATAGCTGAGAGAACTGGTCCCAAGTAAGAGCTAGCGATCCAACTGGTCTGGCCAAACAATAATCCCTCCACCATTTCTTGGCGAAACCTGACAGACGAAAGGTAGCAAAGTCGACCTCATTGGTATCCACTATCCCCATGTTCTGTAATACCTCGTGACAACTGTCCAAATAGTCCTGGGTATCCTCTGAAGATGTACCGCCATAGGTAGTGGTGAAAAGCTTGGTAAACCTATCCAATCTCCACAAGGCCTCAGAAGACATCGTTGATCCATCGCCGGTCTGTGCCACAACACCCGGCGGTCTTCTGATAGCTGCTGGTGGAGGTATTGCATCTGCTGCTTGTGGTGCCACTTCCTGCACTATTTCCTCCTGTGATGTTATAGCCTATTCAGGTTTATCACCTGCACCTTCAGTGATTTGCTCTTCAGGTTCAAGATTATTAGGTGTGTGAACTGCAGTAGCAGGTGTTTGCACTTCCTTCACATCTTGATCTTGTACATTGTCAGCTATATTAAGGAACCATTGTTGTTCTGTGTCTAGGTTTGCCACAAAAGGAAATTCTGTCTCATAAGCATCCAATTACCCTTAAATTCTTCAGAGGAGGCTTAGAATGTTTCATTGCATAGGGACTCTTTCCTTTAATGGCTACATATGGTAATCTATTGTTCAAGTACACAACACTGGTAATGCAGATACCCCAGTACCTGGTTGGCACTTTGGATTGAAACTTCAAGGCTATAGCTACCTATAATATATGTCTATTCTATCTCTCCACAACATCATTTTGTTGTGGAGTATGTGTGCAGCTAATCTGATGCATTACACCTAGATCTTGCGAAAGTGACCTACATTGAGAATTAAAAAATTCTGTTCCATCGTCAGATCTTACTACTTTTACCATAGTCCCAAACTGATTTTTTATCATCAAAAGAAAGTTCTTAATAGCAACAATGACTTCTAATTTAAGCTGCAGTAGATGAATCCATGTATATCTACTAAAATCATCTACAATGGTCAAGAAGTAGTATTTCTTGTCATAGGTAGCAATCTTATAAGGACCCCAGAGATCCATATGAACAAGGGAAAAAGGGAATTCTGTTCTGGAACTGCTAATAGGAAACATTAGTCTAGCTTGCTTAGCTAATGGGCAAACATGAAACTTATTCAACACCTCATTATATACATCATTCTCTAAGTTCATACTCTTCATAGTAGTTGATGAAGGATGTCCAAGCCTCATATGCCATAACATGCATTCTTCTCCTTTTATTGCAGCAGCTAATTTCTTATTTTCTAACTTTATCTTGCTCATTGCTTCTCTCAGAATATACATCCCAGCATTCTCCTTACCAATCCCCTTCACCCTGCCACTGTAAAGGTCCTAAAACAAGATAAAGTTAGGGAAAATTGACTGAACATGAGAGTTGCCTGGTTAGATCGGATACTGACAACAAATTGAATTTGAAGTCAGGTATGAATAATACATCACTAATAGACTCAGTTCCAATCAAACAAGATTCACCAACACATGCAACTGTAACCTTGTCTTCTGTGGGTAGATGTATACTATCCTTAGAGGTGTTCCTAGTATGAACTTCATCTTTCAATAGACTTTCAGTTGCTGCTATGTGGTGTGTAGCACCTGAATCAATAATCCATTCATTTGCAAAGCTACTAGTCATTAAGCAAGTAGCAATACCTCCCATATTAGCTTGGGCATCAATGTTGTCCTTGCTAAGTAGTCCCAGAATTTGCTTGTATTGTTCCTCAGTGAAGTATGGTCCTTTTCCAGCTGGAGTGGTCTGCAAATCAGTGTTTGTTGAAGAACTTTAGGACTGAATCTCATTACTTACAGCATTTCCACACACATTGTTCACAGCATTAACTGATTGTTGATCTCCAAATTGTCCTCCAAAGTTGCCATTACCTCTACGAGGCTGTCCACCCAAGTTGCTAGTATTAAACTTCTTCTTTCCCTTAAAGTCTTCAGGATATCCTATGATTTTATAACAGTTCTCCTTTGTGTGAACTCTAAGCCCACAATGCTCACATTGCATAAAAGGTTTTATACCCCTGTAACCTTGACCTCTGCCAACTTGCATTGCCATTGGATCAGTTTTTTCATTCAAACCAAAAGATGAGCGTTGTGATTCATCCTCAATTACCATATCATATGCTTGATTAAGTGATGGTTCATTCGATTGTAACAGAATTTGCCTCCTAGCTTGATCATAAGAGTCATTTAGGCCACTTAGAAAATGTAGCAATCTTTGTTGTTATTAGTGTTCAGCATATTCTCTTGGATTAGAGGCAGGTACCATATCATCATACTCATTCCACAAACCTTTCAACTTAGTGAAATAAGTAGAGACAGAGTCTGTATGTTGAGATAGAGTAGCAATGGCTCTATGAATCTAAAAAATTCTCATACGATTAACCTTATCAAATCGTTCTCTTAGATCTTCCCAGACCAAATGAGCACTCGAGGCGTATGCAATTCCACTAAGCAACTCCGTCGATACTGTGTGAGAGAACAATTGTATTACATGTTTCCCATTGTTCATGCAATTCTGTCTCATATGAATCCTTTGAGCAAGTTCTAGTCACGAAGCCCAGTTTTCTCTTCCCCAATAGTGCGATCTTCATCGTTCTGCTCCAAAGGCCATAGTTCTCTGAACCTGTTAGATTTACAGGAATTAGAACAATTCCAGGAGTGTCGATGGACCTAAATACAAAGGATGAGTATAGGAGATTGCCGTTTCTACCATTAAATCTTCAAAAAATCTACTTAGTGAACGAAGAATCAGTAGATCGATAGGCTCGAGGTTGCAGCGGATTACATTGATGAAAATGCACGGTAGAATCATTTAACTGTTAGGTGCAATGCATCCCAACGTGCGATTTCCTATATGTTAAATGTCTCAAAAACTAACAAGGTTGTGGTGTGAGCAGATTAGCCAGGTTCTGTTCAGGTGATTGGTTTTGTTGGTATATGGTGATGAACGCGCAACCTTGCAAGCGGCCACGATATTATACACAAAATCGAACTCCACCTCCCAGAAATGCCCATCATTACCAAGCTCCATATAATCCTCAATCAAATGATCCCCAATACAATCCTCGCCCAAGAGAGCCTTTCAGAAAGAATCAGTCCACCCATATTGGTGAATCATATTCAAGCTTGTTCCAAAATCTAATCAGGATAAATCTATTGCAGCCAGTGGCCCCGAACCGGCGGAACCCCGAGTCCCCCTCGCACCGAGCTGATGCTAGATGTGAATACCACTCTGGAGCAGTGGGACATAGTACATGGGACTGTTGGACCCTCAAAAGGGCAGTTGAAGATTTGATTGAAGCTGAAAGAATTATTTTTCGGGACGAAGAAGCTCCTGATGTGATGAACAATCTGTTTCCTGCCCACAACATTGGGCCAATAGTCGGAATGATTTGTGAAGATGTGGAATTTGATCCGGCACTGAAGGCCATTGTAGCCATTGCCGAGATAGAAGAAAAGCCAAAATGGGTGCCAAGCATGAATGTTCCCCATCAAACGGGAGTCTTAGTAGCCAATCTTGCTATCCTTTCTGTATTCGGATTATCTCAGGGTGTGATCCGGATATTTTATCTTATTGTCTTACTTTCCGATGTAAACCCTTCTATTTTCAAAGATTGAAAAAAAATCAAAAAAATCAAAAAAACCAAAAAAAAATAAAAAATTAAATGAAACTAATATTTCATTGTCCAGGAATGTCTCTTCACTTTTCTTATTCTCTTTTTAGTTTTGTCAAATGCAGATGTCAACAACATGACATGCTTGCGGACTTCATGCCCAGATCCCAAAACGCTGGCAGACTTCGAAATAATGAATCAAGAGTCAAAATGCAAAGAAGATAAGTTTGAGGAAATCTAACAAAGAGTTGGAACAAATGAAGGAAAATTGGTTCCAGATTGGAAAGGTCCATACATTACAACAAGAGTACTGCCAAAAGAATGCGTTGTACTTGGGACATATCGAAGGAAATGTCCCTGAAATAACTGTCAATGCAAATGCAACCCAAAGGTACTCTGATTGATCCTCCATATAGTATTAATATTCTTCGGTTGGGATGACGAAGGCTTTCATTCTCGCTACCGAAACACTAACAACCCTTTGCAAACCCTTTGAGCCGACTCCCATTCTTTGGTTACCCTCTTTAGAAACTGGAAGTGTTATTGAAAAATGAAATGAAGAAAAAAAAAGAAAAAAAAAGAAAAAAAAATATAAAAAAAAGGATGAAAAGGCAAATAAAAAGAAAAAAGAAGAAGTGAAAAGATGAAAAAAAGAGAGAGGAAAAAGGAAATGAATTGAGAAATGAAGGAGAAAGAAAAAGAAAGAGAACAAAACAAAAAAAGAACAAAAGAAAACCCAAAACAAAAGTGTTACGACCCAGATTTCCCACCCTCGGGAGTCGTGATAGCGCCTACTAATGAGAGCTAGGCAAGCCAAATTTAATTACTGTTTTCATCAATAACATAATTCCTTTTAACCATTATCAGCAATAATACAAAGCAATGAAATTAATTAATAAGCGTAAGTCTCAATATTATAAAAAACTGAATAAATATGAAGAAAAATCTCAACAAAAGCCTCTACCCAAGACCGGTGTCACAGTTTCGCAGACGGTCTAAGGAATACTATACATAAAGGTTTGAAAGAAATAACTCGACACTGTCTTCAGGAATACATGAAAGAAACAGGAATATAGACTAAAAAAGACGCTAGTGCTTGCGAACACCTGCGAGGCTACCTCGGGTCTCACTGGGCTGAAAGCCTACTCCCACACTACTGCTGCCGCTACCCGAAGCCTGGATTTGTGCAAAATAGCACAGAGTGTAGTATCAGCACAACCGACTCCATGTGCTGGTAAGTGCCTAGCCTAACCCCGGCGAAGTAGTGACGAGGCTAGGACGAGACCACCAAATAAACCTGAGCAGATATATATACAAGTACAACGGAGACGTAGCAAGAAAATAACAATTTAAGATGGGGAAGGGAGCATCCTTCAGGGGCAACAGTTAGAAATAGAATTTCAGGAATAATAAAGCGTACATCTACAAATTTAATTTCTAGCAGTAAATGAAGAGATAATGCAACTTTCATATTCAACTCATCTTGTTGCAGGCGTGCAACCCGATCCCATTCCTCAATATCTCGTGGTAGGCGTACCACCCGCTCCCATTTCAATATCACTCGTGGTAGGCGTACCACCCGCTCCCATTTCAATAAATCAACAGTTCCTCTAAAAGAAAATTTACTCTAACAAACGCAACAATTAATACGAGTTCATAAGTCAACAAGTACACGAAATTTATTATTTACTAAGAAAAACAAATAATGACAAATAGCAATTAATTATGGATTATAAGGAGGCAATTAGGCAAATATTGTAATTTATATGTTGAATGTCACGTAGCAGTTAGGTCACATAATCATGTAGCAATTAAGGCATAAATTCAAGACATAACGTTGCGCAAGGACACCTTGGTTCAATAATAACAAGTAACACGAGAAAGGGAAATGTCAACGTAAAGAATCACAGAAATAATGGAATAAGACAAGTAATGCACTTGAGCTGATAACAACAAGAAAATCAGTAAATAGAAGTAAAGGACAACATAACTCAATTATCAGCAAAGAAATCAGGAAAATCAATGACAAATGCACAGCATCACCCTTCGTGCTTTTACTATCATCCTCACCAAGAAATTAGAATAACAAAATGTGCACGGCATCACCCTTCGTGCTTTTACTCTCTTTCCTCACATATAATCAATAGAATTTGCATGGAATAGTACATCGTGCGGCACGACATCACCCTTCGTGCTTTACACTCTTTCCTCACAATAGCAAACAATGCACGACATCACCCTTCGTGCTTTACACTCTTTCCTCACAACGATTTACTTATCTCATATACCTTCACAATTTGTAATTCAACTCGAGCTAACGCTCCACGAAGTTTAAAGATTACAATTTCTTTCACAAGATATTTACAACATATAGAAGTCATCAATTAAGCATGAAGGGTATAACAACAACCAAACTATTTGCAAAATAAGGACTCACGATCATGCTAGACGCCAATGTATAGATACTCGTCACCATGCTTATATATCGTACTCAACAATTAGCAAGTAGCAATAAGACTCAACTCCTATTCCCTCAAGCTAGGGTTAAACCAAACACTTACCTCGATGCCTTGAACTCAAATCAAGCCTCAACTATGGCTTTACCCCGAAATTCCACCTCCAATCCGCTCGAATCTAGCCACAAATCACTTAATTACATTAATAAACACTAAATGAATCAATTTGAATGCATAAAAATGAATTTCCCAAAGTTTTTTCCCAAAAATTTCAAAATCGCCCCCGGGCCCACGTGGTCAAAACCCCAGGTTCGAACCAAAACCCGGTTACCCATTCCCCCACGAACTCAAATATGTAATTTGTTTTGAAATCGGACCTCAAATTGAGGTCCAAATCCCCAATTTTTGAAAACCTAGGTTCTACCCAAAACCCCCAATTTCTCCCATTAAAATCATTGATTTTAAGTTGAAAACATGTTAAATGATGTTAATGATTGAAAGAGTTAAGTAGAAATTGACTTACAAATGATTTGGGATGAAACTTGTTCTTGAAAAATCGCCTAAGGAGTTGTATTTTGAAAGTGGGGTGAAAAATGACTTGAAATTCATCTAAGTATGAAAAAATGCAGGTTGCAGATGTGGGAAATGCGAATTGGGGTTCGCAATTGCGAACCTCAACCTGCTACTATGGGAATTGCGAACAAAAGTCCGCATTTGCGAACCATTGGCCTATTTGGGGACTTCGCATTTGCGAAAGTCCCAGCTTTCGCATTTGCGATGCTATGATAGCATTTGCGATCCCTGTGCAATGTGAGCACCTTCGCATTTGCGAAGCCTGCAGGTCAGATCATACCAGCAATTTTCCAAGTTCAAAAATGCACTCTGTGGCCTATCCAAAACTCACCCGAGTCCTCGGGGCTCCAAACCAAATATACACACAACCTTCAAAACACCCTACGTACTTACTCGCGCGATCAAATCGCCAAAATAACATCATATACATCGAATCAAGCCTCAAAACTCATGATTTCTTCCAAATTTTCATAAAACATCAATTTTCCATTTTAAGTCCGAAACACGTCAAACGACGTCTGATTTCAACCAAACTTTACAGAAAGCGCTTAAACCACATATAAGACTTGTACTCGGCGCCGGAACCAAAATACAGGCCCGATACTACAGTCTTTTAATCAAATTTCATTTTCATTTTCCTTAATCATTTCCAGAAAAAAATTTCACACAAAAATTCATTTCTCGGGCTTGGGACCTCGGAATTCGATTCTGTGCATACGCCCAAGTTCCATATTTTCCTACGAACCCTCCGGGACCGTCAAATCATGGGTCCGGGTCTGTTTACCCAAAATATTGACCGAAGTCAAATTTATTCAATTTAATATCAAAATTTAGCATTTTTCTCACAGAATTCATATTTAAGCTTTCAGGCTATGCGCCCCGGACTGCGCACGCAAATCGAGGCAACCCCAAATGAGGTTTTCAATGCCTCAGAAGCATGGAATGAATAAGAAAATAGGTGATGACCCTTTGGATCGTCACAAAAAGTTCCCTGAACTACGTTCTACTTGATTCCGAAAGGATACATAGGCAGCCTCTCTCTGGGGTTCAGTCACACCAAATAAATATCCAAAGTCTCCCAAAAAGTGAAACTGGGGCAGAAGTTATAGTGGTTCGGCGATGATCCCAGCTGAAAGGTTCCAAAGTTGTAACTCAATCCAAATCCTTTTTATCCCAAACCCTGTTCAAGTCCTTTTGATCAATCGGCAAAGAGGTTCAAAATGGGAAGATAGAGTTACTTGGATATGATACAATAAAATGAGAGAAATAAAATGAGAGAGTCTTGTTAGTGAAAACTCGCAAAGAGCACTATAAGGCAACGGTGAGAAGAGAAATGAGAGAGGTCAGCTCGTGAAAACTCGCAAAGGGCGCCCTTGATCGAAAAGAGGATCCTCACAGCCATCGGCGCCGACAAAGTCATGGCAAGGTTTCTCGAATTTTGAGGCAAAAGTTGTGATGAATTTCCGAGAGTCGTACGGTTTACATAGATCAGGCATCCAGTCCAAAAGGCATGTCATGTTCTTTGAAGTTCGCATATACTCCAGATAAGTCCTTCTTTCCTTTCCCCAAAAGGGACACTTCTTGTTTTAAACTCATTCTCCATTCCATTGTTTGTTTTCCTGGAATCCCTTTCGGTCTAACACTGTTCCAAAACTAAGAGAAAGAAAGGATGGCAAGACTGATTTATAGGGTTCTCATTTGGTGCGAGCTAATGTGCAGAAAGGCACCTAGCCTCGTCAGGGGCATCAAGTCGACCCCGACTAGCCATGTCAGCCGATGCTTCGAAATCAAAACTCTTGGAAGGAGAAAATCAAATTGAAGCGCCTGTAAAGGCAATTGAAGTTGAAAAGTTTGAGTCCCACGTGGCTAACCACCTCGGCAAAAAGTTGAAAAGCCAATGTACCAAAATGATCTGAAATTAAAGTTGGAAGAAAGAAGCCAGAAAAGAAAGGCCTACAAAGGCGAAATAAAGTTGGAAGAGGTTAAGCCCCACGCAACTAGCCGTTGTAGCAAAATTTGAGGAGCCAAAAGTTCCCCAATATTCCGAAGAAAAGAAAAGACAAAAAAATGAAAAAAAACAAGAAAAAGAAAAGAAAAAAGAAAAGGAAGTCAGAAAGGAAAGTCCTACGAAGGCAAAATAAAGTCAAAAAGGTTGAGTTCCACCAACCAACCGTCATAGCAAAATCTGGAAAAAACCAGAGGTTCTCAGGGCCTGAAAGGTTGTGAGTAGTATAAATAGATATATGTAGGTTGCAAGCTAAAGTATGGTAGAGTGACAGGTAGATAGGAGTAAAGATAAGAAAAAGGTGAGTGAGAAGTTGACAAGAATAGGTAAGGCCTCGGAATTAATCCCATTAAAACAAGAGAGTTGGATCCTAAAGCATCATCAGAACCAACAATGGGTCGGTTTTCTAAAGAAGTGTCACCATTGTACCACACCCTTAGGACCAATATGGGTACTGGTAGGGTACCCAAAAAAATTATGCTTAACCCTTACGTTTAAATACCATTAAGAAAAGCACTATTAAGGAACCCTTCCCTTACGCTTACCCTCCCTGTACAACTTAATCCTTAATGTCCCGTACCCTCCCCTTAGACAGCCCTAGGACATACTAAAGCTAAGACTCCATACAATCCACATAGTAAGTGCGTTGACATACCTGACAATTGTCTTTGCACTTACTGTGGAAATAATGGACATTTCAAAGAAACATGCACATCTAGAATCCAAGAAGGCTTTAAAAATGCTGCATATGTTGAAAAAAAGAAAGTGATGAAACTTGATCTTTCAATGAAAAGTAATAAACTACGAGGGTGGACTAAGAAGAATGTTATTCATCCTTTCTCTCAAACAAAGGGACCCAAGCTTGTCTGGGTTCCTAAATCTAACCCCTGAATATTTTTACAGGCTAAGGTGAGAGGAACCAAAAATTGGTGCCATGTTGACAGTGCCTGCTCTCGCCACATGACCGAAAATAGAGACAATTTTCACTCAATAAGAGCCTACCAAGGAGGTAGTGTGGACTTTGAAAATAGCAAAAAGGGAAATATTATCAACATAGGCAAAGTTGGTAAGTCCTACTCTTACGCTATTGAAAATGTATATTATGTTAAAGGTTACATCTCGTTGAGTGTGTCTCAAATGTGTGACAAAGCGAACAAGGTTCTTTTTACTTCTAAGAATTATATGGTTACAAATGAAAGCTCTTGAAACCTGGTTCTCCAAGGAAAAGGCACAAAAACGTTTACAAAGATGATCATGTCTTCACTTGAAAATGAACTCTTATGTCTTAGGACATTTGATACTAACTCCTTTCTGTGGCACAAAAGACTAGGGCAATGCTAGTTTTTCTATGTTGAATAAATTAATTACCAAGGACCCGGTCCTTGGACTGCCAAATCTAAATTCAGGGAAGATAAAGTTTGCGATGCTTGTGCTAAAGGTAAGCATGTCAAATCATGGACTTATGTTGACCAATGTGGGTTCAGAGTTGAGGTGGAAAGAGCTATGTGTTTGTAATTATTGATGATTTTTCTAGATTCACATGGACTATATTTCTTGCAACTAAGGATGAAACATATGACATGTTTGTGACATTTGAAAGAAACTGCAAAGAAAAATGAACAGTCATGTAGCTAGCATTAGATATGACGATGGAACTAAATTTGATAATGTTAACTTCCTAAAATTCTCATTTGGAAATGGTATCTTTGCTCCTAGAACACCACATTAGAATGGTGTTGTCAAACGAAAAAATGGAACTCTATAGGACATGGCCACAACTATATTAATCAGTAGTTGACTCCTTAAAATTTTTTGGGTTGAAGCTGTGAAAAATGCATGCTACATCATAAATAGATGCATTATTAGGCAATTAACAAATAAGAACACCTATGAATTACTTAAGAGTAGAAAACCAAATATAACCTATCTAAGAGCCTTTAGAAGCAAGTGTTTTATACAAAAAAAATGACAAAAAGGTTCTAGGGAAGTTTGATGCTAAAAGTTATGAAGGTGTCTTTCTAGGTTACTCACCACATAGTAAAGCTTATAAAGTATACAATAAAAGAAAAACATGTGTTGAAGAATGTATTCATGTAATCTTTGGTGAGTCTAACCATTTGGCTGAGAAAGGTACATAGGTTGTTGATAATAGTGAGTTTGATCTTACCAAAGAATAATAAGGAACAATCAAACTAAGGACTCCCAAAACTGCTGCTGAACTAGAGCAAGAACCAGTTCCCTTGGAAGTTATTTTGGATGTATCACAGACAAGGGGAACATATTAAGAAAATGAGACCAAAAGTTTAGCGTCTGGTTCCACTGCTGAGCATGAAGGAAATACTGCACTTAAGGTCCACACACTAGGTCTTGGAAACATCAGAGCTCCGATCCATTAACCAATGTGCTTACACCAGTTGATTATGAAATGGCGACCAAATCAAAATTCAAAAATATGATATATATATATATATATATATATATATATATATATATATATATATATATATATATATATATATATCGAGCCTAAGAACATCAAATAAGCTCTTGGAAATACAGACTGGACAGTGCCCATGCAGAAGGGGCTAAACTAGTTTGAAGAAATAAAGGTTGACACCTGATTCCTAGCCCAAAAGATAGAACCATCATTGGAGCTAGATAGGTGTTCAGGAAAAGCTGGATGGTCAAGGAATCATTACGAGAAATAAGGAAGATTGATTGTACAAGGTTACAATCAAGAAGAAGGGATTGAAAGTTTGCCCCTGTTGCAAGGATGGAGGCAATACGCATGCTCATTACCTTTGTATTATACATAGGTTTCAAATTGTATCAAATGGATGTGAAGAGTGCCTTCCATAATGGGTACTTGAACGAGAAAGTGCTTGCGCAACAGCCTCCGGGTTTTGAAAGTCATGAGTTTCTAGATCATGTGTACAAATTAGACAAGGCATTGTATGGTTTAAAACAGACTCCAAGGGCTTGGTATGAGCGACTATCAAAGTTTCTCCTAGAGAACGTGTTCTCACGAGTCAAGATTGACAACACACTATTTCAATTGAGAAGTGGCAAGAACCTGCTGATAATGAAAATATTTGGATAGCATCATTTTTGGAGCCACGAACGAATTATTACGCAATGAATTTGCTGAACTAATGGGCAGTGAATTTGAAATGAGTATGATAGGAGAATTGAATTTCTTCCTTGGGCTTCAAGTAAAGCAGACATCAAAAGGAACCATGATACACCAACAAAAATACATCAAGGAGTTACTAAAAAGATTTGATATGGACAATGCAAAGACAATTGATACTCCCATTTTCCCTACTACCAAGTTGGATATGGATGAAGTTGGTACTCACATTAATGAGAAGAAGTATAGAGGTATAATTGGGTCCTTGCTCTACTTGACTGCGAGTAGGCCTGATATTGTGTGCAGTGTTGGGTTGTGTGCAAGGTTTCAGTCAAGCCCAAAAGAATCTCACTAGAAGGTTGCTAAAAGAATCTTGAGATATAATAAGGGTACTCAAGACCTGGTTCTTTGGTTCCCAACTGGAGACTCCTTTGAATTGAATGGATATGATGCTGACTATGTTGGATACTTGGTGGATAGAAAAAGTACATTAGGAATGACTCATTTATTAGGTCATGCTTAATCTCATGGGCATCAAAGAACCAAAATTCAGTGGTCCTATATACTGCTGAAGCTAAGTAATTAGCGGCTGCATCATGTTGTGCTCAGATATTATAGACTAAGCAATAACTAGAAGACTATACGGAGATGATTGATAGGGAAGCCATATTGTGTGACAATACAAGTGCTATGAATATAGCTAAGAGCCCGGTTCACCATAAGAGAACCAAACATATTGATGTGAGGCACCGCTTCTAGAGAGACAATATTGAGAAAGGTCACATCACTATGGAGTTTTGCAAGATAGAGGAGCATTGCTGATATATTCACCAAAGCTTTGAGAATGGATCAGTTTGGTTTGATCAAAAAAGATTAGAACAATCTTGACATACCTTAATGATTGGCTATGTCTTAATAATTTTTCTAGTGAATAAATGTGTAGAATAATATTAACTCAAACTTATAATGTAAGGTATGTATGCATGACATTGATTATAGGGCTTGGATATGTCAAATGACAAAAGTCTAAAAAGGAAAAGTTCTCTCAGTCAAGATTGAGGAAATTCTTCAAAGAACCTGGTTGTATGACACTCAAGTATGTAACCCTTTTCCAATTGATTGTTGTGATTGATTATTAAACTGTCACGTCATTCAAAATAGGTTCCCACTCACCTTACTTGTACTCTGTAACCAAATCTCTCTAACCCAGGGAAATTAAAAGTGGTTCAAATTTGAAAATGGAAATCGTCAAGTCCCAGGGTAATTATAATTAGCTCCAGTCGCGTGTAATCAGGACCAGTTTCCTAATCTTCCCCACACACGTCTCTGCCGTCCAATTCAATTTTCTAACCACCACTTTTAAATTTCAAAATATGACATTTACCCCATTTCCTTTTTAGAACCATATTAGGATCAATTAAAAGGAAAATCAAGGCTAAAAAGTTGTAAAATCATTCCCTATAAAAACCTCTCTTCTCTCCATTCCCCTCAAACCTGATAAAAATTAGTCGAGAAATTCCCAAGCTTGATTAGAGAAAAATCCTAGTTTCCGTCTTCCTTCAAAATCACAAAACTCACTAGAATGACAAACTCACCTAGCAAAATCTCCCCCAAAATTCCTGACGAAAACCCTACTCCTAAACCTACTACACCTTTTCTGCAACCACCTAAATTGAGTGTAACCAAGAACCATCCTCCCCACTAAAATTCCTAAAAGTTTTCACTGTACTGATTGACTACTCCGACGAAGAAGAAATTGAAGGGTCTGAAGGTGGAAGCCTAGGTGTGGAGAAGTCACAAATTGAGTGGGATGGGAACATTAAACGTGAGCAAGAGGTTGGTATTGAACATGCAAAAAGGGTGGGCGGCGAAAAGTTGAGTGAGGAAGCAGAAGTTGAGATTCAGGCAGAAGTAGTTGAAGTTGGTAAATTGGTGAAGGAGAAAGAGTGTGATAAAAATTATTGTATATGCGATTGAGGAGACACCTATATAAATAGTGGAAGAACTTGGGGAGAAAGATCAAAGGGAGAGTGTTAGTACTAGAGTAGAAGCACCAGAAGCCCCTAGACAACAACTAGGTTCTTCTGAAGCTGGTGAGGGAGAACTTATCGTAGTGGGAGACACTGAAGAGATGCATGTGCAAGAAATAAGTTAGGTTTAAGAACCTGGTTATTTGAATGCTGATCCAAAAAAAATAGAATCCCTTGATAGGACTGACACCGGAGAGGAAGAGGAAAAGGAAGAAGAAACAGAAGTTAGGAAGGAGAGTAGTGAAGATAGTGATGATGAGACCCTGGTGAACTTGATTACCAGGATGAAGGAGAGAAAGAAGGTTGATGAGAAAACCATCCCTAAAGGATAAAAGCTGTGAGCACCGAATTTTTGTCCTAATGCAAATTACTCCTAAAAATATTCCAAAATAGTTTTTTAATTATTACATAGAATTGTAGTAATATTTCTTTACTTTTATCCAATTTATTTTGCATTTATTTGCATTGTTCATGCATATTTTGAAGTGTTTTAAACCATATAAAATGTTTAATTATTCATCTCATAGCATTTTATACCTTAATTGCATTTAGAATTTAATTACAGTAATTAAATGCATTATCAAACGAAAATCACAAAAATATATAGTCATTTTTACATTTTTAGCATTGGTTTTAAAACTATGATTTTACTAGTTTACATTGGTAAGATAATTAAATAGCTAATTGATAGAAAATAATAGTAAGTAGGTTAATTTTGTAAAATAGGATTAATTTGGAATATGGAGTTAAAATGGCTACAATTTAAAATTTATTATTTGTTGAAGGGAGAAGGGAAGAGCAGCTATTTGGGCCAAGCATTTTCGGCAGCCCAGTTACCAAAATCCGCTCCATTTTGGCCCAAATCCGGTCTGGTTCCTCTTTAAACTACCAAATCCTTCACCCATTAAAGGACTCACTTTCCCAAACCATAAAAGAACATAACAAATCCCCCCTTAAGACCCTAGCGCTGTTTCCCCCTCGATCATCTTCCTGATCTCTCGCTCAATAACAGAGACGGAAGACCCCCCCACCTTCTTCCTAAAAGAAAACCGGCCACCACTCCAACTCACTGACCTCTCTCTCTCAAAGAAAATGGAGCAGCGACGTCCTTTAATCTCTAGAGATCAGCCGAGAATCCTATCTCCTTCCCTAAAAATCAACTGTACACACACATGATAAAAGGAGCAGACAGAGCAATAAAAGGGGGAAGGGATTTTCAAAAAAAGGGATTCTAAAGTCGGTTTTTGGCTTCTTCTTTTCCAGTTTGTTCATAGAAAAGAAATGGAGTGATTTCTTTCCTTAAAAATCAGAAAAGAACATAAAATTTCAGCTCATTCCTCCCCGATTTTGATTCTTAAAAATGGAGTTCGATTTCCTTCTTCTTGAGGTTTCTGAGAATCGCTTTGAGCTGTGGAATCGCCGTACTGTCACTGCTGCTAAATGAGCTATTTGTTTGCTGAGCTAGGCTCCAATTTGAAGTATCTCGCGTTTATTTGGCTTTAGGTCCAGTTTGCTTTTTTGTTCTTGCTTCAAAACAGGTACACATATATTCCTAAGGTTGTAGTATTTGGGTTAATGGAATGAAAGTTAAATCCAAATTCATGTTGGTTTGAATCTGTGTGTTAGTTTGCTTGGTTATGATAATGACAGACCTATGAACGCTAGATTAGTTGAATTTAATCACTTTAAAGTTGATTCTGATCCTAAAAGAATAATCTGGACACATTGTATAAAGATTTATGTGATATTTGCTTTATGAATTATGTTTAGTTGTGTTTTGAAGAAAGGTTAGCACAATTTTATGCACAGTTGAATTTAATGTGTATGGTTTCTACTGGATTTTACTTTTAGAATCATTGTATGAATGTTGAGTTCAAATTACAAATGGGATGTTGAAAAATCTTTGTCATAATGGAGGCCAGTCCAATTCGTTTGGGCCATTCTAAATAAATGACCCAACAGAACTCCATTTGGGTGCTGCTTGGGCCTGAAATAAAGGTCCAGATGTCTTTCCTCATATGACAATTAGGATTGGACCAGGCACAAGGAGAGTGGGCCTAAATCTAACAATGTTGGTTGACCAAAATAGCAGTAATTCTAACCCATAGTGGTATAATTTCGTGAATCCATGGCTTTATTCATCATCTAATTAGGGATTTGAGCCGGAAATATGGGGATTTAGGGCTTGAGAATTGGAAAGTGAATTTGGGGATTTGAGTGACCAAATGAAGCCGGATTTTGATAAATTTGGTATGGCTAGACTCGTGAGTGAATGGGCTTTCGGGTTATGTGACTTTTGTCAGATTTCGAGACCTGGGCCTAGGGGCCGGGTTTGAGCCAATTTTGGATTTTTGGCTATAATTTTGTATTTTCTTGTGGAATTAGTTCCTTTAGCCTATATTGACCGTATTGTATTGCGTGTGACTAGATTCGGGACATTTGGAGGCCGATTTGAGAGGCAAGGGCATCGCGGAGTAGGATTTTTTCTTGGTTTGAGGTAAGTAACACTTTCAAACTTGGTTGTGAGGGTTCGAAACACCAAAATACGTGTTACGTGATTAGTAGTGAGGTGACACACATGCCAAGTGACGGGCGTGCGGGTGTGCACCGTGAGAATTGGGTCCTGGGTGACTTTGTGGCACCATTTTTGTGACTCTATCCTGTTGATATTCATGGTTTCACCATGTGATAAAGTAGTTGAGCTATAAATCATGCTAGATATCATGTATAGGCTTGTGCCGGTATTGTTTGGACTCTTAGCGGTCGTTTCTTGTTGTCATCTCACTAGTTTCCATCTAATATTCTATACTTAGTCATGATTATGCATTTTATATGATATCCCAGTCTCAGTTATTTATTGATTTATGATATCATTGTTCTGGGTTGTTTCATGACATTGTGAGGTCGTGGTGAGACCGGAGAGGTTAATGATTGAGTGAGGCCGAGAGCCTGGTTATGAGTGACAGTTATGGGATCGGATTGAACGCCGCAACTGTTATATTGAGGATTTTGATAGCGCTTGTGCTGCAGGAGCCCCTTCGGAGTCTGTAGCACACCCCCAATGAGCGCAATTGATATTATTGAGGGATGGATCTTCCCTGGATATGGATCTTGTCCGAAGC
The DNA here is from genome assembly GCF_001879085.1 of Nicotiana attenuata. Lineage (NCBI taxonomy): Eukaryota > Viridiplantae > Streptophyta > Magnoliopsida > Solanales > Solanaceae > Nicotiana > Nicotiana attenuata. The sequence continues at coordinate 1,202,961 of NW_017670264.1, read as the reverse complement.
AATGATTCCTGGAGATGAATTTTCTCCACAGGGCTGGAATGGACTTCCTCGGTACTGAGTGACTGTTGTCAGTGATGTGTATATATTCTGGGATGGATCTTCTCTGGGCCGTATGAGCCATATACAGTACCGAGTGGTTGAGTATTTGAGAGTGTGAGCATATGAGGCTTATAACATGGTACATTCCATACAACATGTGCATTGGCATGTAGAGGTAGCAGAGATATATTCTTTATACTGTTCGTATCTGTTCTACTTTACTGTTTCGAACTGCTTATTAAATTGAAAGCATGGAAACGATTCTGCACAGTTATATCTATTCTTATTTGTATAAGTTGAGTTCGTCACTACCTTTCAGTCTAAAGTTTGGACTTGCTACTTACTAAGTTGGTGTACTTACGTTAGCCCCTGCACCTCATATGCAGATCAAGGCGATACCGGTCATAGCGGCGGTTGCTGTTCGAGGTTCCAGAGTTCGGAGATTATCGAGGTAGCTGCATGGCGTTCACGGGCCTTGACTCTCCTTTCCTTATCTTTGTCTTATTTTCAGTTTATTTATTTAGACACTGTTGTAGACTGTATTTTCTGAGCTAGACACTCATGTACTAAGTGACACCCTCGTTTTGGGATGAATTGTATCACATTGGGAATTCCTTATGTTAAAATAATTTTCTTTAATCGTTAAATGCTTCCGTTAATGTTTTCAAACCTACTATTGCTAGTGTTGGATTGTTGAGTTGAGGCTGGCCTAGTTCCACGATAGGCGCCATCACAATGGTTGTTTTTGGGTCGTGACAGAAGTACAACATATCAGGGAACTGGCTCATCTGGCCGTGATAACGCTTCCTCAACCAACCCAATTCCCTTCTTTGGATTCAATTCCTGACCACTTTCCTTCCATATCGCGCCAAAACAATAACACCCCAACTTCAGTTCCTACGACTCAAGTCATACCTCCAGTAACCCCCGCAAACCCACCGAATCTTCCTATCCACACTCCCGATGTGCCATAGTACGTTCAGACACCACAAAACCCGCCTATCACTACCAATGCAACGCACACTCCTCCTCGTGATGGAGTCACTTTACAACTCACCAGCAAATACCTGTGGCACATACCACCACACATGAGTTGTGTCTTCCCGCTGTATATGCCATTTCTGCACCTACCTGTACAACGCCTGTCATGGTCAGGGTGGCTTATGAGATTGACCAATACGGCGAGATGGAAAGGGACGTCAGTATATGAGCAGCTGCAAATCTTGAGAAAGCAAATGAAGAACCTCTAAGTTGCTCGAGGAAGTGAAAGTCTGGACTACGATGGTTTGTGTATTCATCTAGATGTGGATAAGCCAGTAGGGTATAAGCCTCTAAAGTTCGATATCTTTGATGGGATGGGTGATCCCCACACGCATTTGAGGGAATATTTGATAAGTTAGTCGGAGTGGGGAGGAATGAGAAGCTAAGGATGAAGTTATTTATAAGGAGCCTGACGTGAGAAGCACTCATCTAGTATACTCAACAGGATCCACGAAATTGGAGAACTTGGAAAGATATGGCAGAGGACTTCATGAATCGCTTTCGATTCAAAATAGAGATCACTCCTGATCGGTTCGCACTGGTGAATCTGCAGAAAAAACCATCCGAGTCATTCCAAGAACATGCACGTCGGTGGAGGTCAGAGGCTGCCAGGGCACAACCTCCGTTGGACAATAGTGAATTAACAAAGTATTTCATCATAGCCCAAGAAGGGATATACTGCGAAAAGATGTTGGGATAGAAATTCCCTGAGCTGGTCAATATGGGAGATTTGTTAGAATAGACATGATTGTAAGGCTCGAGTCTGATCTTCTGAAGATGAAGGCCGAAGTTGTAGACGCCCGGGCTGAAGCCGAAGCGATCCAAACTAAGGTTGATAAAAAAAGTGGCCATCTATTTGAGACGTTGCCGACGCTCGAGCTGAGCTGAGGGGGGCTCTCGACCTAGAGAGTAGGAGCAAAGAGTATGCTCGATGCAGAACTCGAAGGGAAACCCTCGAAGAGACTCATGCTAGGGGATGCGATCTCGCAGAAGAGATAGCGCAAGCCAAGGTGGATGAATACGATGCCAAATTCCTTCTGTCCAATGCCAATGATAACGAGGAAAAGGCCGATGGGACGCAATCCCCAAGGGGAAAATAGAATAGGCTTTATTCTTTTTGTTCTTTGTATATTGTTCTTAGAGAACTTTGTAAACATAGCCTTGTGTCGTTTCATATATTCATATATAAAGAAACCTTCCGGTTTTCTCATTTCATGAGTTTCTATTTGCTTGTGCATGCCTTTCTTCATTTTGGATCTGTACGTTCGTCGGTGATTGGCCATATGATTTGGCTTTTGAGTAGAAACCCTTAGGTTTACTATCCGGCCCTGAGGCTTGCTGGGCTGGCCCATAGGCTCTTACGCGTGGGTCAGTACGACCTTTTATTTTGAGCAGGCGACAGTGGCTCATAAGCCTTTGCCCTTAGGCGTATTCAGTTAATTGTTTCGGGCTCAGTCTTCAAGTCGGATTTCGACTCGAGCTTATTGACCCTTATGTTTTTGAATTTTAAGTTGGCCCTTAGGCTCTTACGTGTTGGGTTAGTATGACATTTGTAATGGGCTGGCGAAGGTGGCTCTCACGCATCTGGTCGGTACGACCTCTTAGTGTAGGCCGGCGACAGTGGCTCTTACGCATTGGGTCGGTATGACCTCTTAGTGTAGGCTTTATTTTCCCTCTTTAAAGACTTTTGAAGTTTTTATGTTCTCCCGACTCTTCGACGGTTTGATAAGAACCTCGATTATGAGCCGTTTATGCGGCGATTGATGAGCACCTCGGGAGGTTTCGCTCGATGGTTGAATGATTTTGAAGCCTGTAGTTTGGAGCTGATATGATCGAAGCTCTTTTGCACAAGTCTAGGGTAGCCTGATTAACCGGTTCTTTTCGAAGTTTTTTTGAAGTAATTGAAGGCCTGTGATTTTATAGCGATGGTCGGGCGTCACTGAGTTGCGTTAGTTTGGCTGGTACAGCCTTGTGACCGTAGTCATTGTATTCGGCCGGAGCCTTTTAGTCCCCGAGTGAAGTAGTTTCGGCATCTATATCGAGAGTACGCCTTTTTAGGGGTCTCATAAGTTCGGATATATAGCCTTAACTTTAAGGTCGGGATTATGCATTTTGTAAGGTCTTACAAATTTCAACATGCCTTGCTTGAGGTCTTACAGATTTGATTACTTGGTACAAGTATGATTTATGCCTTGCTTGAGGTCTTACATGTTTGATTACTTGGTATAAGTATGATTCTTGCCTTTATGAAGGTCTTATGAGCTCGGGGTTGCCCGCATGGGGTCTTATAGCCTTGGATTTTCGACAAATCGATAGGGTGACCATCGGCGACAGTCCCCGAGACATCGAAATCTCTAGAGCCGTTTTGTGTAGACTTGGAGTTGCCTCATTGAGGGCTTGCTAGTTCGAAGTTTCTGGCCCGGAGGTCATGTGACTTCGAGTTTTTGACGTCAGTCCCCGAGTGTTCGGGAATTTTCTGGCTCTGGAGCCGTTTCTTGAAAAAATAACAGATTTCTTTGAAGCGCAAAGCGTTTTGATGGAATAAATATTTCTTGATTACTTGGTACAAGTATACATGTTTCCACTGTCAAGGGCTCGACTATTCTATACGGACACGGTTCGTTCGACCGTTTGGCCCGATACATCATTATCCTATCGGAACCCTTTTTGGCACATCTTGACTTCTTCGAGGAGGTTATCTCCCGGGGGGGGGGGGGGTGCCCCCAGTATTCGAGGTTGATTGAAGAGAAGCCTTGAATACTTGTTGAGTTTTTCTTAGGTAGCACATATATGATGCCTCGTTAAAAACCTTGCCGGTAAAACCCTTCTTGGGATAAAGCCCGGTCGAAGGAAAAGAGTGCAACGCATACTTTGAAACCTAAGGTCTTCGAGCTAGAGATCGCTTCGACTGTTCCAATCGGATACCTGCGCACAGGTTAGTATAAAATGTAAATGAAAAAGGTAAATGATTATACCTTAATGCTGATGGCACTTCGAGCCTCGATATGCTCCAGCCGTTTGCTCCGAGGATGCGGTACGATCCTTTACTCATTTAGTCGGGTTTATCCGAGAATATATCTCGCTATTGCTTCCTCACTAATTTCTTATCTTTTGGCTCCTTCGATGCTGGAGGTGTTGATGCCGGTGCCACATCGTGCACCGCGAACACCTCTCTCGCTGCATGTTGTTCTCTGTAGACGTTTTTTATTCCGTCCTTTGTCGGAAATTTCATCATTTGATTGAGGGCGGATGGTACTGCTCTCATGCAGTGTGTCCATGGCCTTCCAAGCAAGGCGTTGTACCTCATGTCTCCTCCGATGACATGGAACTTGACATTTTGGGTTGTGCCGGCCACGTTGACTGGGAGGGTGATTTCTCCTTTCATTGTCAAGTTGTTGGTGGCCCACTCTCCTTGTGCCTAATTATCTGATTAATTACACATTTTAAATCTGCGTGCACTTTTAACTTCTCCGCTTTTAATTATTTAAGAAAATACTTTTTGGAACAAGTTACGATTGTCGTACACTTGTTTGTTTGGTACACATTGCGAATCGTGTCACGGGAACCGTACCCACTCTCCTAGCTTGTATGCCTGAAATTGTAGGAGTGTCCACGAATGATCTAATTGTGTTTCCTTTCCTGCTTATACTATTTGCAATTTAAGCCTGCTGTTAGCTTAGGGAAGCATGTCTAATTGTCTTAATTGCCTTATTTTCTCAAACTGCCTTATTTGGATTATGTGTGGCATGCTAGGTTAGAAATACCTATTTTTACCTTGATATGAAATTAGAAATGAAATGAGTATTCTTCGTGTTTCTGCTGTGTGTCTACTTTGGGACTACGGGACGGTATCCCGGGAGATCCCCCTGCTTGTTTACTTTGGGACTATGGATTCATATTCTGGGAGATCCCCTGCACCTATATTGATTTGGACTATAGTGCGGGATACCGAGAGATCCCCAGCACGTATATCGATGATAAATAAGAGATCCTTGGGATACCGAGAGATCCCCAACATATATATTGAGCATACTAAGAGATCCTCGGGATACTGAGAGATCCCCAGTACACATATTGAGGATACTAAGAAATCATCGGGATACTGAGAGATCCCCGGTTGTTATCCCTGCGCTGAGCCGTATTTATTTCCTTGATTACTTTGTCTCTATTAAGTTGCTGTTGTTCTTCTATCCTGTGTTACTTTTTACTGTTGCACTTAAGTATACTGTCTTATTCTACACTGTTATATCTTGTATTTCCTTTAACCTCAATAGGGCCTTGACCTTCCTCGTCACTACCCGACCGAGATTAGGCTTGGCACTTACTGAGTACCGCTATGGTGTACTCATGCCCTTCCTGCGCATGTTTTTCATGTGCAGATCCAGGTACTTCCACTCAGGCTTATCACGCTTGAGGCGAGGCACTTTGTAGAGACTCCGAGGTATATCTGCCGCATCCGCAGACCGAAGAGTCCCTTTCTATTCTCAGCACTAGTATAGCCTTGCTGTATTTTCCCTTGTTGGTAGACATTTCAGGAGTTAGAGCTTATTACGAAATCTTTTAGCTTGTGATTCATGGGGTTCCGGATTTTGGGAGTGTTAGATTGAGATTCTTGCACAGTTATATGCCATGCGGCGTCTTAAACACTGTTTAACTTTGTTATCTCAGTTTTTAACTATTTTCTTTCCGTAATTGTTTCTTTTCCGCATTTGTTAGGCTTACCTAGACGCAGAGACTAGGTGCCATCACGATAGTTCACGGAGGGCGAATTGGGGTCATGACAAGTTGGTATCAGAGCTCTAGGTTCATAGGAGTCATGAATCACAAGCCGGTTATTTAGAGTCTCGCGGATCGGTACGGAGATGTCGGTACTGATCTACGAGAGGCTATGTAACTGTTAGGAAAATTTCCACTTCATTTGATTTCTTTGTCGTGCGAGATTTTGATATCACCATTCTAAACTTCTGTCTTCTATTCTCTCACAAATGGTGAGGACACGTGCTACCCGAGATGATCAAGCACCCGCACCCCCTACTGGAGCCGTCAGAGGTCGGGGCCAGGGTAGAGGCTGAGAACGCGCACGTGGTGCAGCCAGAGCACCCGCGCGAGCTGCCACCGAGGTACCACCAGTAGTTCCAGCCGGAGTCCAGACACCTGATACGTCTGCTACTACTACTCTTGCACTCCAAGAGACTCTAGCGCATTTTATGACTATGTACACTACTCTAGCTTAGGCAGGGTAGCTTCCCCTTGTTGTAGCTACATCCCAGTAGCGAGTGCATGTTGATCAGGTCCCAGAGATTATTCCCGTACAGCCGGTAGCCCCAACTCAGGCCAAGGAGAGGACAGTAGCTTCAGAGGAGGAGCAAAAGAGGCTTGAGAGGTTCAAGAAGTATCAGCCTCCTATATTCAGCAGACTAGCCGTAGAGGATGCTCTTGGATTTCTAGAGGAGTGCTACCGTATCCTCTGTACCATGGGTATATTCAGGATTGAGTGGGGTTTCCTTCACTACCTCCACCTTCGAGGTGCCGCCTATCAGTGATGGCGTGCTTATGAGTTAGACAGTCCAGATGAGGCAGCTTCCCTGACTTGGGCTCAGTTTTCGAATATGTTCACGAGAGAGTACGTTCCCCAGAGTCTCAAGGACGCTTGACGCGCAGAGTTTGAGCGTTTTCGCCAGGGTACTATGACTGTCTCGGAGTATGCTATTCATTTTAATCGATTTGGCTAGACATGCACCAGCTTTGGTTTCCACGGTTCGCGAGAAGGTTCGCCGGTTTATTGAGGGGCTTATTCCAAGCATCAGGTCTAGCATGGCTCGTGAGTTGGAGATGGATATTTCTTATCAGTAGGTGGTGAGCATTGCTAGGAGGATTGAGGGTATGCATGCTAGGGATAGAGAGGAGAGGGAGGCCAAGAGGTCTCGAGAGTCGGGCCATTATTCCGGTGCCCGTGTCCCAGTTGCAGGTCGTCATGGTAGGGGTTATATGAGTCGCCCTGTTCATTCAGCTCTTCTAGAAGCCAGTGGTATTCCAGCTCTGCCTAGGCCTCAAGAGCCTTATTATGCACCTCCAGTATCTAGTGCGCCTCCTGTGCGGGGTACTTCCAGTGGTCAGTCCAGCAGACCTGGCCTGAGCCAATCACAACTGCCACGTCCTCCCAAAGCTTGTTTTGAGTGTGGTGACACACACCATGTGGTGAGGGATTGCCCTATACTTGGGAGGGCTGCACCTCTACAGACTTCTCAGCCACAGCACGCCCCACAGAGTTCTCAGGCTATGATCACAACACCAGTTGCTACCCCACCTACTCAGCCAGCTAGAGGTGGAGGTCGGGGAGGTAGAGGTCGCCCTTGAGGGCGAGGCCAGGCCAGATATTATGCCCTTCTTGCTCGTACTGAGTCTGTCGCCTCCGATTCTATCACCACAGGTATTATCCTGGTCTGTCATAGAGATGCATCGGTTCTATTCGATCAAGGCTCCACTTATTCTTATGTGCCCTCTTATTTCGCCCCGTATTTGGGTGTATCTGGGGATTCTTTGAGTTCTCCTGTTTATGTTTCTACTCCTGTTGGAGATTCTCTTGTTGTGGACCGCGTTTATCGGTCGTGTTTGATTGCTCTTAGTGGTTTTGAGACCAGAGCCGATTTGTTATTGCTCAGTATGGTAGACTTTGATGTTATTCTGGGCATGGACTAGTTGTCGCCCCATTATGTTATTCTTGATTCTCATGCGAAAACAGTGATGCTGGCTATGCCAGGTGTACCGCGAGTAGAGTGAAGGGGTACTTTAGATCATACTTCCTATAGAGTTATCTCATTCCTTAAGGCTCAGATGGTTGAGAAGGGGTGTGACGCGTATCTAGCTTATGTGAGAGATGTCAGTATTGATACCCCTACAGTTGATTCTGTCCCAATAGTACGGGATTTCTCTGATGTGTTTCCAGCTGACCTTCCGGGCATGCCGCTCGATAGAGATCTTGATTTTGGCATTGATCTGTTTTCGGGCACTCAGCCCATTTCTATTCCTCCGTACCGTATGGCTCCTCCTAAGTTGCAGGAATTGATTGATACGGGTTTCATTCGGCCCAGTGTATCACCTTGGGGTGCTCCTATCTTATTTGTGAAGAATAAGGATGGTTCTATGCGTATGTGTATTGATTATCGCCAGTTGAACAAGGTTACAGTGAAGAACCGTTATCCTTTGCCATGTATCGATGACCTGTTTGATCAGTTACAGGGTGCTTGTGTGTTTTCTAAGATTGAATTGCGTTCAAACTATCATCAGTTGAAGATTCGGGAGCTAGATATCCCGAAGACTGCCTTCAGGACTCGGTATGGTCATTACGAGTTCCTTATTATGTCATTTGGACTGACTAATGCCCCAGCAGCTTTCAAACATTTGATGCACAATGTATTCCGGCCATATCTTGATTCATTCGTCATTGTTTTTATTGACGACATTCTTGTATATTCCAGGAGTCGGGATGATCATGAGCAGCACCTGAGGACAGTGCTTCAGACTTTGAGAGAGAAGAAACTATATGCTAAGTTCTCAAAATGTGAGTTCTGGTTGGATTCCGTGGCATTCTTGGGTCACGTGGTATCTAATGAGGGGATAAATATGGATCCGAAGAAAGTGAAGCAGTACAGAGTTGGCCCAGACCATCATCAGCTACAGAGATCCATAATTTTCTTGGCTTGGCGGGTTATTACCGTTGATTTGTTCAGGGGTTTTCATCTATTGCAGCACCTATGACCAGACTGACCCAGAAGGGTGCTCCGTTCCAGTGGACGGAAGAGTGTGAGGAGAGCTTTCTGAAGCTCAAGATAGCTTTGACTACAGCCCCAGTTTTGATATTGCCTACCGGTTCGGGGTCTTGTACTGTCCATTGTGATGCCTCGAGGGTTGGCCTTGGAGCGGTATTGATGCAGGACGGTAGGGTGATTGCCCACGCGTCCAGACAGTTGAAGGTACATAAGAAGAATTATCCTGTCCATGATCTCGAGTTAGCTGCCATTGTTCACGCCATGAAGATCTGGCGTCACTATTTGTACAGTGTGCCTTGTGAGATTTATAGTGATCACCGGAGTTTGCAACATCTGTTCAAGCAAAAGGACTTTAATTTGCGTCAGAGGAGGTAGTTAGAGTTGTTGAAGGACAATGATATCACTATATTGTATCACCCGGGCAAGGCCAATATGGTGGCCGATGCTTTGAGCCGCCGGGCAGAGAGTTTGGGAGTTTAGCTTATTTACCAGCAGCAGAGAGGCCCATGGCGATGGATATTCAGGCCTTAGCCAGCCAGTTTGTGCGATTGGATCTTTCGGAGCCCAGTCGGGTTCTAGCTTGCGTGGTCTCTCGGTCTTCCTTGTTTGATCGTATCCGGGACTTGTCCTCAAGGACAAGGTTTTGCATGGTGACACCGGAGATGTGACTATTGATGATGATGGGGTATTGAGGATGCAGGGTCGGGTTTGTGTACCCAATGTTGATGGGTTTTGAGAGATGATTCTAGAGGAGGTCCATAGTTCGCGGTATTCCATTCATCCGGGTGCCGCGAAGATGTACCAGGATTTCAGACAACACCATTGGTGGAGGCGAATGAAGAAATAATAGGTGGGTTTGTAGCTCGGTGCTTCAATTGTCAGCAGGTGAAGTATGAGCACTAGAGACCGGGTGGATTGCTTCAGCAGATAGAGATTCCGGAGTGGAAATGGGAGCGGATCACCATGGACTTCTTAGTTGGGCTACCACGGACTTCAAGGAAGTTCGGTGCCATTTGGGTGATTGTGGACCGGCTAACCAAGTCTGCGCATTTCATTCTTGTGAGCACTACCTATTCTTCGGAGCGGTTGGTGGAGATTTATATCCGGGAGATTGTCCGTCTGCATGGCATTCCAGTTTCCATCATTTCAGATAGGGGTACTCAGTTCACATCATGGTTCTGGAGGGCCGTACAGCATGAGTTAGGTACTCAGGTGGAGTTGAGCACGACATTTCACCCTCAGACGGACGGATAGTCCGAGAGCACTATTCAGATTCTTGAGGATATGCTCCGTGCGTGTGTGATTGAGTTTGGAGGGTCTTGGGATCAGTTCTTGCCATTGGCGGAGTTTGCCTACAACAACAGTTATCAGTCCAACATTCAGATGGCACCGTATGAGGTTTTATATGGTAGGCGGTGTAGATCCCCGGTGGGTTGGTTTGAGCTGGGTGAGGCTAGATTATTGGGCACAGACTTGGTTCAGGATGCTTTGGAGAAGGTTAAGGTGATTCAGGATAGACTCCGTATAGCCCAGTCCATACAGAAGAGTTACACGGACCGGAAGGTTCGTGACGTTTCCTGTATGGTTGGAGAGCGGGTTCTGCTTCGGGTTTCGCCTATGGAGGGTGTTATGAGATTTGGGAAGAAATGGAAGTTGAGTCCGAGGTTTATTGGCCCTTTTGAGATATTGATGCGTGTTGGGGAGGTTGCTTATGAACTTGCCTTACCTCCCACCTTGGCAGGAGTTCATCCAGTATTTCATATTTTGATGCTCCGGAGGTGTCACGGTGATCCGTCGCACGTGTTGGATTTCAGTTCAGTCCGGTTGGACAAGGATCTATCTTATGTTGAGGAGCCAGTGGCGATATTGGACAGGCAGATTCAAAAGCTAAGATCAAAGAACATTGCATCAGTGAAGGTTCAGTGGCGGGGTCACCCGGTCGAGGAGGCGACTTGGGAGACCGAGCAGGATATGCGCATCTGTTACCCTCATCTTTTCACTACATCAGGTATGTCTCTATGCTCGTTCGAGGTTGAATGAATGTTTAAGTGTGGGAAGATGTAACGACCCAGCCGGTCGTTTTAAAATTTAATGCCCCGATCCCTTATTAACTGCTTTCCCCGTGTTTGTTTCTGCTATTTTGTTTTGCCGGGATGTTTGGTTTTGAGTTCCCGAGTGTTTTGGGACACTTAGTCCCTAAATGAGAGTTTAAGTTTTAGAATTTGGACTGTAGTCGGAACAGTGTGAAGACGGCCCCGGAATGGAATTCCGGTTGTTCCGTTAGCTCCGTTGGGTGATTTCGGGTTTAGGAGCGTGTTCGAATTGTGTTTTGGAGGTCCATAGCTCATTTAGGCTTGAAATGCCAAAAGTTAAATTTTTGAAGTTTCCGGTTCGATAGTGAGATTTTGATATTGGGTTCGGAATGGAATTCCGGAAGTTGGAGTAGCTCTGTAGTGTTGAATGTGACGTATGTGTAAAATTTCAGGTCATTTCTACGAGGTTTGATAGACTTTTTGATCGAAAGCGTAATTCGGAAGTTTTTGGAATTCATAGGCTTGAATTCGATGATGATTCAATGTTTTGATGTTGTTTTAGGTGTTTTAAGGATTGGTACTGTCTCGATGAGGGGCGGCCGATTGGAGGCATGCTTGCTTGATTCAGCTAGGTGTTCAGGGGTATAGACCCTTCCAGTTCTTGTCATACCCTGTGCTGCGACAGTTTCTTCAATCCTGCCATTGCCTTTTCTTCTCGCCTCGGCTGTATAGTCCCAGGGTATAGCATTTTTATTGAATGGAGGCGTGTTGACATTGCCACTGGGATTGGCGTGGCTATCCTCACTTTGAACGGAATATGTGCCTTGGGTGGCAAGACTGTAACCTCAAACGATGCGGGTGTATTTGCCGGAGATGCGAATTCAACCTTAATTGGTGCTGGTGCTGGTGCCTTTGCGGATGATGTTGTTTCAAACTCAAATGGTGCAGACATATTCACCTCAGCGTCCCCAGACGGCTGAATCTGGACTATGATTGGATTGAGAGTAATTGTTGGTTTCTTTGGGTCATCACCTTCTGTGATCAACCCGATTGATCCCTCGGGATCCCAGTCATCTTCTACTTCAATCATGTGGATACCTCCACCCTTATGGTCTGGCAGAGCATTGTGGCGGACGTTTGGAGTGGGTTATTTTGCCACAATGATCTTGTTATCAATCAAAGACTGTATTTTGTCTTTCAGGGAACGACATTCATAGTTGGTGTCATGCCGGAGTGGTATGCACAGGATTTGTTTGGGTTAACCCACTGAGAAGGATTCTCAAGGGTTGCAGCAGGGATGGGGGTGACATAACCAGCAGCTTTGAGTCTCTCATACAACTGGTCAATGGGTTCGGCGATGGCTGTATACTGTTTTGGAGGTCTGCGATCAAAATTTGGTCGAGGTCTAGGGAAGTTTTGGCGTGCAGGGGGTGATTGATAATGGTATGGTTGAGCATTATAGGTTTGGTAGACATGAGCGGGTTGGGAGTATCTGGGTGAGGCAGGTTGACATGTAGGAGGTGGACATGACTGATAAGTTGGTGGAGGAGCTTGGTACGAGGGTGAGGGTGCTTGGTAATTTGGAGTTGGCTGATATATGAGTGGAGGTGTTGGGTAAGTTTGGTATTTGAGGGGAGACTTGGTCCTTTGTGCAACCATCACGGGCCCTACATCCCTCTTCTTGGACACACCACCGGACTGTAAGGCCTTATTTGTAGCTTGCAAGGCCTCGAAGTTTGTAGCCATATCGCTTTTTATACCTTCTTCAATTCTTTCACCCAATTTGATAATGTCGGAGAACTTGTTGTTCTCAACCATCATCAGCCGTTCATAGTATTGTGGGTCTTGAGCCCGGACAAAGAACTTGTTCATTTGTTCCTCTTCTAAGGCAGGTCTGACCTTAGCAGCTTCGGACCTCCAGCGAGTAGCATACTCGCGAAACATCTCTGTGGGCTTCTTCTTCAGATTCTGTATATAGAACACGTCTGGTGCATTCTCCATATTAAACCTGAATCTTTCCATAAAGTCAGATGCCATGCCTACCCAGCTTGACCACTTCTTGGGATCTTGGCTGATGTACCAAGATAATGCATCTCCTTTCAAACTTCTCATGAACAGCTTCATGCGGATTCTCTCGTCTTTCCCTACTCCAACCAACTTGTCGCTGTATGTCCTCAGATGGACCCTTGGATCACCCGTACCATCAAACATTTCGAACTTAGGAGGTTTGTACCCCTCGCGTAGTTCGACGTCAGGCTGTATGCAAAGATCCTCATAGTTCAGCCCTTCAATTCCTTTGCTTCCATCGACGCCCTGAATTCGGCTAGTCAACTTCTTAAGCTCCTCAGCTAGGTTCCAGATCAGCAGATCCTTTTTATCAGACTCAGGTGTGCTTGAGATAGGTTGGGTGGAGTGTGGTATGGTCTCCACGTAGCTAGGGGTGTTATGGGCGTGGAAACGGTCGTTTGCGGAGTTTTGAGGTTGTGGGATGAGAAGTGGAGGGTTGTTTGGGATATGGCAGGTGTTGCACTGGTTCTTTGGTAGAGCAGCGGGATAGTGAGGAGCGGGTTGTTTCTATTGTTTTGAGGAGGTGTAGGGCTCTGAGTGTTGGGGAAGTTGACATCTGGGGTGCTGATGGAAAATGACAGGCTTGCCAGATTTCGAACCTGTTCGAGCTCTTCCTGAAATTTCAACAGCTTCTGCTCAAGTTTTGACACATTCTCGTTAGGGACTCGAATACCATGGCCATCAGTGGCCTCAATCCGTTCAGTTGGGTTCTCCTTCCTGATGTTGTTCAAATCTTGCATCTTGCCTTTGTTCTTGCTTTTAGCAGGACTAAGAGGAGGAGTGGGTGGAGGGCCCTTGGATCTCGTGGAATAAGATGACGATGCCAGAGTGCATGAACTAACCTTTGGGGAGGGGAATGATAAAAACAAAACAAAAGGTAACCAAGTCAGTGAGGATCATAAAAAGTATTGCAATATTTAAACACATAGTGCAGGAATGTAAAGCGTGTCCTAATTTGGGAACCTCGTTGTGCCCGAGGTAGGCCTAGCGACAGATTGATTTGGAGAACTTAGAATGCTAAATGCCTCATTTTATTGATAAAAATAAGATGAATCCCAAATCGACACTAAATAAACAGGAAATAAAAGTCACTAATGGCCATTGGCCTTATTACATTCCTAAAGCGAAAAAGATAAACTCCTATCTACTTGGTCCCAGAAGGACCTTCCCCAAATTCGGCATCCTTGGCTCCGTTGAACAGCTTCCCCAACTCGCGAAGTCCCAGCAACAGGTACGCTCTCGCTAGATGTCCACCTTCGGTCCTTTCAGCCTCTTGACAATCTTCAATTCTTTTGAGAAACTTTCTTTCCAGTTCTACTATGCCTCGCTCCAAGTATCCCAGCCTTTTGTTGGCATTGATAGCCATGTCTTTCCATTCCTCAATCAGCTTCTGGTTGGACTCTTGTATCTCGCGGTGTTCGCTCTCGCATTCACAGATCCTTTTGCGCAGTTGATTGTACTCGTGCCTCGGCCTTTTCATCTATAATTCTATGACTCCGAACGAACCATGGCTGGCCCAGACCATCATGATTGTCTTCTAACCAACCTGAATAGAAGGGAGTACAACCGGTATGATATCTTTCTGGCTCGAGGGTGTCTTTCCCCATTACGATCTTGCAATGCCACATGTGTTGGGCTTAGCACTTGTAGGGACTATCGTTGTTTTGGAAGTCAGCTTGGAAGTGGCTCATCTTGTCGACCCAGGGTATGACTTGCTTCCTACCAGCTTGCCTCATAACTCGAAGAGGGACGTAAAGGTATGCCTCTTAGACCAATTAGTATCAGGAAAGGTGCATCTCTAGATCGGGCGATGAACTCCTCTGTCGGAAACCACTCGAACATCCATTGAACTTGTTCTTCGGTCAAATTATCAAATAGCTCAACCCATCCTTTGGCATTCTCAGGCTGAGCGAACATGTCGGGGATGTAATTCATTCGCTTTGGATGGTGGAAAGCGATGTGATCATCCCAATCCCTTTGCCAAATTTCTTGTCGGTATTCGCCCTTTTGGAGATGTTCCATGAGCTAGAGTTGAAGTAGTAAATTGCAACCTTCGAAGTGTTTTGCTCATCGTTGACACTTCTCTAAATCTTGGTATATGTATGCGATGATAATGGGTACAATGCTGAATGTCTGCCCACCAATGCCCTCCATTAGGGTCTTAGTTACCATAGCCAGCCTCTTATGAATTCTCCCTTTCTTCATCGGAAATACGATCAGACCCAGGAGGCAAAATATGAAGACGAAAACCCTGCGATGGATGTGTCCCAAGGATGTGATGGCAAACTCGTCAGGGTAGGTACGGTAGGATTTTCTGTGACCGTACCTTTCATACAGGTAGTCAAAAGGGATGTATGATTCCTTTAGGCATGTCAATTCTGCTCTTCTTCAAACCCATCATTTTAAGGAAACCTCTACCTGTGCGGTTCTCGGGCATTAGCAGACCCGGAGTTTCCCACACTAGACCGCCCAGTCCTGCTATCTCTTCTGGCAGAGGTGTCATCTCGATGTCCCCAAAGCGGAACACGGCCTTTTCACAATCCCAAAACAACGTAGCAGCTTCTATGATCATGTTGGTAGGTTGAATCTCCAGGAGGGATGGTATATTGCCCAGATATTTTCTGACGAGTGTTTGGTCACTCGAATGTAGATCTCTCCACCAGCTTAGCAATCTTGGGTGGATGTTGGTGACCATGACGAATCTGGGGACTTCGTGCCTCATTTCTCTGCAAGGAAAACAAGGTTAGGCCCTTACCCCACCAGACTCGACTATTTAAATATCAAAAATTAGCATGAAGCATCTAAGTCTCCAAATAAATGCACAGAACGTGATGATGTCCGTTTGGGTTTTAAGGAAACCCAGTGGACTTTGGATAAGGTTATCTTAAAGGATCATTATGTGGACAACATAACTGACCCAGATAGGTTTGACCATGATGCATGCACAATTTAAATAGAGTAAGGTTTCTATAGGGTTTTAGACTGGTACCCTTGAGCGGACAACTCAAAGGGGGAACGCACGAAACTGTCGACTGCACCGCTGATCGACTAGTTTTACCACAAATATGCCTTTTCGAATTTAGGGGGTAATGATATAGGAAGAGCGCAATCACTCATTAAAAGCGTTGCTATAGTATTTGTTTGGCACGAGTGGAGTAAGATGTTGAGCATGATTATGTAACAATTAAAAAGCATGTTGTCATGTATTTGCACGTTAAGAAAGCAATAAATACAGGAGTTTTTTATAATTTAAAGCAGCAAGTAAGGAAACAAGAAAGATATGTCAGTTTTGCTTTTGAAGAAGAAATTGAATGCTTAGAGAAATTAAACAAGTAATTGCACATAAAGGGTGGGTACAAATTCACAAGAACAATCTTAAATGGTAAAAGCCTAAAAAGAAATCCCCAGTAGAGTCGCCATGCTGTCGCGCCCCTTTTTCCCTCCGTGGAGAGGAGTCCGGGTTTCGACATTCATGGAGGTGTATGACTCATTTCCTTTTAGGAATCGGGTATTACGTTTTGAAGAGTCGCCACCTAACGATTTTAAAGGTGCGTTAGGGCACCTACAGGGTTCATCTACAATCACATTTGATAACCAAAGATAGGGTAAGGGCTTGAAATTATCCTAAAGGGAAGGTTTTAGGCACCCTTCAGGATCCACTAGCGTGGTTCCCTGCCAGACAGTTTTTTGTGAATTTGTGCAATTAACAAGTAGATAAGTAAGGATCACATAGTAGGGGATTTAGGTAGAAATACACAAGCGTTTGAAAAAACAATTAATAAAAAAAGCAAGGTTTTGAAAAGAGTTAATCTAAGCATGCTTATGAATGTAGAGGGGTCCTAGGTTTGTTTGTAATATGGATCACATCAGTACAATGACCGGTAATCACTCCATAGAAAGGGGCTACGCGTGGCATTAGCGCACCGGTCATCATATCCATATCTACCCTTCCCACCCGTAAAGGTAATTAGAGCGAGGGTTGGTCTCGATTCTTATTGCATGTTGTTACCCGTCCCTTCCTATCAGTCCCGGAGGTTAGGATTCCTATCCTATAAGAAGGAGGTTCTGGCAGACCCTCAGGTTTAAAGGCAAAATACTAAGGCGACATACAAAACAGGTAGGACTGCATTTAAGGGGAAAAACACAGAAAACGAATAGAAGGTTCAGAGACACCTCCACAGATAATGCATATAGACAGCATGACTTATACACAATTAAGGTCTGAACTTAAAATCCTAAAGCAGGGTGTTTGAGTGATAACATTAGAACCAGATTTATCACATGACTCAGAAAAGAAGCCCGAGTCAGGTTTGCTTACTAATTTTAACAGTTGATAATTAGACAAAGGCAGTTCCAGTTTTATTAAGGGTACTACCTAAGGCTTGCCTAGGCGTAAAAGCAATATGCAGCAGTTATTCGGAATTGTTGAGATAGTTGGGGATTATTTTATCCTAAGAGCATGATGTTCTAGTTGCAGAGATTATTGGAAAAACATCACAGTATGAAAATTATTACATTACTACCTTTCCATGAGTTGATAATTAACTAGGCGTTTTTAAGCAAAAATGCAAACATGATCCTAGAACATGGTATCTAATATCCAAATTGCAGGATTGTGAAAAAAAATTGAATCCCTAAAGCATGATTTCTAAATGTACATAAGAGTTACAGGATTTTCGAAATAACAGCCTTTTATACCAGTGTTGTTATTGTCCTGGGGGCAGGATTTCCAAGTGATAGACATAAAGCATGGACTAATGAATGAAATGCCGAGGCAAGAACAAAGGTCCTAAGAGCATGATTTCTAACGCATGCATGAACCCTAAGCATGGTTTCTATTGCGCAGTTTAGGAATATAAACCTAATAATATATTTTCTACCCTTTAACAGCTATAGCATGCATATTCCCCCATCCCTTTTCACTAGCCACCCCAGCACTTGTTTATAAATAATTACAGACCATGTGATTGAATTACATAAACAGAAATAAAAAATAAGAAGTTACAACTATAGGAAGCCTGATTCTGACTTCCTCTCTGAGTTACGTAATAAACCACCTCAAATGCTAATATTGTTCTAGCTTTCCCTCATATCTAGGTGTGTTAGAGTTCCCTAAGGACCACAAGGGATCCCGGGTAGTGCTCACACCCAGATTTCTTGGCTAAGACAGAGTAAGTGCAGTACGTAAAAGACCGGCTTTCATGCATCCAAGTTCAGAGGGAGCTCATGGGTCCCAAAGCAAGGCTCACACAAAAGGGGCAGAACCTAATAACCTAAGAGTATAGTGAAAGTGCTTGACATAGACTCAAAGGAGTAGAGTTCGAAAACAATCTTGAAAACAGCATGTTTGAAATAAGTTTGTAAAAAACAAATAGCAAAAGGATTGCTTAGTGAAAAACAGTTTTTGAAAGGGGAAGGGGTAGGAGCAACAACAACATACACAGAACAAGTTCGAATAGCAGTACAGCCTCAGGAGTTTCAACCAGGGAAGTAGGGATTGGGGATAAAGAGGGTCTAAATTAAACACATAATTAGTCATGAATCAAGTACACTAGGAGACATGCTTGTTGAAGGAAATAAACAGGAACAAGTAAACATACTAATTACATTTGAACAAAAGAGGGCGAAATTTTAGGCATGCTGAGTAAAGCAATAAACAAAAGTGCAACAGCATGAGTCATTAAGTCATTGCTGAAAGAGGCAGTGATTGACAACAAGGGAACACATAGGTTTGAGTTTCAGAATTTAAACTAGGGACATACCAGTTGAAGAAGCAAAGTGCAGGAAAAGAAAGTAGAGCAATCAGAATTCCACAGTCTAGCCTTGGCTTTCAACCGGCTAGACAAAGCAGTAGCACAAGTAGTAAAAAAAGAAAAGAGAATTTGAATGTGTAAGTGTGTGTTTTTTAACTCAGTTGTTCGTGTCTTTGTTAGTGAAAACATTAGGGTATTTATAGCCTTAAAAACGAGTAGAGAAATAAGGTAACAAGTAAAATTTTAACACAGATATGGAAATAACATGAGTAATTAAGGAAAGAAAATCAATTTGAGAAAGATTGATTTCTGACCATATAGGGGATAGTAAAAGTATAGAGTAAATAATCGAGTCTGAGTATAAAATATACCTAATTTTGGGAAAGGATTCAGCAGCAGTAAAACATCACAGAAAAGGAAGGGAATCAATCAATTTAAACAAAACGAGTGAAACCAGGGTTTTATAAGAAAATATTTGCAATTAGTCGTGACTTGAGAAAATCAAGATCAATCAAGAAAGAATCATGATTCTGTAATTCAACATATAAATAGAAAAGAATGAACAGGCGTATCAGACATGCAGGGTCAAGCATATTGACAAACAGGAGCAAACTAGATGAACATAAACGTACAGAAGTGACATGAGCAGGCTAGGGACTACTCGAAGCATGGTAATCAACAAAGTCATGTAATCAGGGCTAACACATAGCAACTGGTAAAGGAGATCAAACCAACACATAGAAACAAGTGTTTAAACTCACAGTAACAAGTGAGGAAACTTTTAGGAAATTAAGGTTTTAACAAAGTCGAGTTAAAAAGCAGTAAGAATTCAGAATCATTCAAGGCCAACAAAGGAAAAGGATCTGACCATAAAGAACCCAATCAAAACCGGCATATAAACAAATAAACAAAGACAGTTTCAGAACCCCGGATAGAACCAAAACACTTAGGGTTTTCAACACGATGAACCAGGTAGGAGAAAACATAAGCAAACCATTTAAACATAGTAAAATCATAAGACAACACTGAAAAAAAGTTGAGAAAACCCTAATCTTGAGGACGAAGAGTCACTTTGAAAAATCGAAAAAAAACCTTTGAGAAAACACCAGGAGGTTCATGGCATACACAGATCTAAGGCAGATCTGAAAGAAAATCGAAGGTCTTTAAGGCTAGGGTTTTGGAGAACCCAGAGAAAGTACGAAAACTTCGAAAAGTTACCGATCTAGCCGGAAAAGCCATGGATCTGACTCAAAAGGCCATGGATGGCCGGAAAAAGACCATGGATAGAAGTTGAGCAAGGACTGGACCAGATCTCTTCGAGATCTATCCATGATATCACATAAGCGAGCCACCAGGAGACATAGGAGACCGGTGTACGTCTCAAACAGCCATGTAAGTCCATGGATTGAGTGGGGATTAAAGGGGATTAGGGTGGCGGCGGCTAGGTTTAGCTTTAGGTTTCAAAGAGAATTGGAGAGGAGAGGGGATTCAAGGGCGGCGGACTGGTGAAATGATTTAGGTTAGGGGGTCGTTTGGGTTTAAAAATGGTAAGGGCAATGGGGACCATTGATCTGGGAGATCAATGGTCGAGATTAGAGTGGGTGGGTGGGTCGGGTTAGAAAATTGGGTTTGGGCTCGGTCCGGTGGGTATAATTGGGTTAGGAATTGGGGTTTGATTTAGGCTATAATTGAAATACAAAAGGGGTTGTTATTTAAATAGCTAGTTTTCCCCTTTTAATCTATAAAAAATAGCAAATAGTTTCTGAAAATAAATTTAAAGTACTAAAGTGATTTATAGTACATAATTAACAATTTAAAAATATAGGATCCAATTTTATACGTATAAAACATAATTATACCTTAAAATGGCTAATATTGCAATTATGTGCAATTTAGCTTTATGAATACTAAATATAATTGTAAAAATATGTAAAAATTACTTTAGCAATATTTTGGCATAAATATAAAAATCCAATAGAAGAATTCTCAAGATAATCATCTTGGAAATAATTATTGGGGATTTTATGGATAAAAAGGGGGAAATAAATCAATTTAAACCTTTAAAAATTATGGAAAAAATAATAAAACACTTGGACATGCTTATGTATGCATATATGTGCTATTTTAAAGTTATTTTGCATATTGAAAGTATATAGGGTAAAATTGGGTATCAACATAAGCCACAAACTGTAAAATCAACCAGTATAGGGAATCAGGTTCTCTAATTGTTCTCGCAGTAGATCGGCAGTAAGTAAAGAACATAGAGGATTTTTATGTGGAAAAATCCCAACTCAAGGGGACAAAAACCACGACCTACACTTGTAGGCTTTCAACTTCACTAACTTGTAAACCCCTATTACAAGCCACTTTGTAATAACTCTATTATAAAGAATTCAACTAACTTGTGGTACTCTTACCACAAGACACTTTGTGATTCCCTAGTTACAAAGAATTTAACTAACTTGTGACGCTCTCACCACAAGCCACTTTGTCACTCTACAGTAACAAAGGATTTTCACTCTAACTTGTAATAACACTATTACAAGCCACTTTATAATTCTCTAGTTACAAAGACTTTACAACTTGACTAGCTCCAGCCAAGACACAAGCTTAGAATGTTTGTGATTTTGAGTTTCCTAAAAAATAGCTTCTAAGAAAGATAGATAGGAGTTACAATGAAGAACAAATAATAAAGACTCAACAAACCTAAGGACTTAAGATATCTTCGATCTTGGATCAGGTCTTTGAGGTTGAAGCAACTTTGTTCTTGAGAGAGGTTGTTCTTGCACTTGAGAGAGTATTTTCGTTTCTGATTTTGCAAGTCTCGGAGAGGGAGGCCTTGTGTCTTGCACCGGATTTATATTACAAAAGACATCACCTTAGTGATGTCAATTCACAATGGTGATGTCCAATATTGGTTAGTACATGCCCCTTATCAATGGGAAGTGACTGCTGCACTGTCTGCAGGACTATTGCGTGTACAGTTGCAGGCAGTCACTTTTTGTAGTTGCTTCCCATCTGTACTGTTGACTTATTCTTCTGTCAGGGGAACACCAAGGTATCAGGTCCCTAATCTGGTTCCTGTGAATCTAAAGACACACTGCCCAGATTATCTTGAGTCGATTAACTTGAATGATTGTACCAGGCATACTTCAGGTCCTTCATCTAGTTTTCTCATGAAGTAAGGTGTTTTTACCTTCCTTGATTGTTTTTATGCATGTGTGACATCACTTACAATGATGTAAGCAAGGTATGTAAAGAGCCTTCGACAGAAAGTTGACTGTTGCGCTGTTCCTGTCAGTAGTGTCTGCTAGCAGCAACTTTCCTGCTGGAGAGTTAACTTCATACAGTCTCCTCGGGAACTGGTAGGGACTTGTTCCCTCAGATGTTCCTTCTACTCTTCTTCACTTGAGTCATTGCTGTCAGCTTTGAGTACCGGGTTCTTTTCTTTCTTTGGTTCTCTTCTTTCACTGTCTATCTTCCTGTTCATCTCATAGGTCTTCAGATTTCCAACCAGCTCTTCTATGGTCAGCTCTTGCAGGTCCTTTGATTCAGTAATATCATTCACCTTGCTTTCGCAAGGGCTGGATCCCAACCTGGAACTTTGTGATCTCAAGGTCTTGTAGATGTGTAGCAGGTTCCTTATCTGGTTCTGAATGGTTTGTTTGTTAGATCATCAAAACATACAGTAAAGTACTTGTGCCCAAGGTACTTGTAACCTATCAAATTCCCCCTTTTTGATGACGACAAACTTAGAATTGATATTCCCCCTGAGAACCAGATCTCCATATTGTTCCCCCTACGAATCAGCGATATTCCCCATGAAACCGAACCTAGGGAGCCAATCACAACTGGTTCCTCAAGACTATTTGGAAAATCATCAAAACTCAAAGTTCCATAACTTATCTGTTTCCCCTTTTTCGATGATGACAAACCCAGAATTAATATTCCTCTTGAGAACTAGATTCCTCACATGTTTCCTACGGATCAGTCCTAAAATCAACATATAATCAGCAATGTTCCCCCTGCGAAGAAGAGCTATCTCTTGAGAACTAGAGAACCAGATTCCTCATATGTTTCCCTGTATTATCAGCAACGTTCCCCCTGCGAAGCAAATCCATCTTACATGCACAGCATTAACTTCCCCCTTTTGGCATCATCGAAAAGAATGACAGAAGAAGTACTACCAAAAAGAAGTTCAGCAACATTAACTCAGGCCACTTGGGCAACACAGCATAAACAGTAACAAGAGCAACAAGTGAATGTCATGGCACAAAATAGAGTGATTGCCCATAGTGGAGTAATTATAACAAAAGCACAGTAGTTTCAACAATACATAATATGATAAATTTAAACAACTAAAGTACCAATGTCATCAAATATAGAGATCAAAAGAAGGTAAGAATTCAAGGGAATTTGGAAGGAGTGAAGGACATGGATCACTGGGCAGGAAGAAAAGTAAAGGACTAAGGCTTTGATGAGCTTGTCCGTTCGTTCATTTACGCTCATTTGATCAATCATCATTTGCTCTCTCAGTTCCTCCACCTGTTTCCTCAATCTTTCATTCTCACCCTTCAACTTAGCATTCTATTCTATCAAGGGTCCTCGAGGACCAGGTTCTCAACCTATCTGAGTAGGTTGAACCATCAATCAAATCACCATGAATCTCCCCAAGCTTCGTCTCATCAAGAACATACTCAGTCCCATGCACATACAGCATCATAGTATCACGTAAAACATAAAAGTTTTTACTTCTTCTTTAGAAACATTGGGACTTGGAGAAATACAGAGGTGATTCTATTTTTGGAACTCAACAATATCAAGAAGTTCCTCCATTTTTCAGCAATATCAGAGTCAACACTCTGCCATACAGCACCTTTTGAGACTTCAACGTCTTTTCTCCCAATCCTAATGGCTCAACCTTTTGCTTCTGTAAGGAACCAGGTTCTTTACTTACACTACCCTTTCTATCCCTGAGCAGCCATGTCTCCCTTTTCTTCTTCTCAATGTGTTTACCCTTTTCATCTATTGCATCTTTCTCAGCCAACCCTACTCCTTTTTTTAAAATTCTTTCTTACAGGAAAAGATTTCATTTCATTCTCTCTTCCACAATCACATCAACAACATACACCACTTCACCATCAATCAACCTACTTTTCATCAATCCTTTTTACTGATCGAAAGTTCGTTTATACACAGAACTCAAGGAGAAAAAGATCATCATTAAAATTAACTTCACGAGAAGGACTTGAGGGATCAGGTCCCTCATTCAGTCCTCACACTTACCAATTTCTCCATCCTTCAAGGCTTCCATAAATCCAGCAACAATCTTCAGCCTCACGCTCTAGAATATTAGATCTACCCTGTCCCTTTCAGTTAAACTTCCATCAAAATCAATCAAAGTATTCTTGGGGTTTTGATACTGATGGAGTTAGGTTTTTTGAAGAGTGAGAGAGTTGGGTTCACTTCTGGCATATTTGGAAAGAAGGATTGTTTGAGACAAGGTTGATGTTGGTATTGAAGAAAGGAATCGGTTTTATTTGGGTATAAGATAGAGAAGTGCCTTTTTGGGGCAACGGGTCAGTTCAAACAGGTTTAACATTTTGGACTTCAAAAGGTAGGAGGAGAGCAGGAGAAAGGCAGAAACGAATCAATGACATGACACTTCAGCAGCTTACAAAGGGATATAAGTATTGAAGAGGCTACTAACCTGAGTCACAGGAACCAGGTTCCGTGACGGTTTTTTTTTTTTGAAAATTTTGTGCAAAGACTCCTAGAAGTGCAATGTCACTCTTACTTGTTTTTGTCCTGAGACTGCCATATGTATATACCTATAACAGTATAGATTTGAGTTAGATGTCGCGAAAAACACTTTTTAGCATTTTGTACCTTTCCTTCTTAACATAGCCAATCATCGAGGGACCAGGTCCTTAGTTGAGCTTGATCAACCCCAACTCCAGAAGATTTCTTTCAATATGTTCCCTGCTCAGCAACTTGGTGAAGATGTTTGCTACCTGATCCTTCGTCTTCCAGAACATAATACAAATCAGAACCTTTTCAACATTGACCCTGAGAAAGGCAGCTGCAACATATTCTGCTTCAACTGTTGAGAGAGCTACTGAGTTTTGTTTCCTTTTACCCCATGAGATAAAACATGATCCAAGGAAATGAGCCATTCCAGATGTGCTTTTCCTATTCACCAGATAGCCTGCATAATCAGCATCGGCATTGTAAGGCCCCGTGAAAATTTTTGCTCAAAAACCCAAGATCTCGAAGCGCCAAATTAGGAATATGTGTTAGAAATTCATCCGGACCCTTTGGATTGATCTATGTATTAAAAAGTTAAGAAAAAATGTTTTTCAAAAGAGCACGTTTCTGCGGTCCATTATGCGGTCGCATAATAGCTATGCGGACCGCATAGTCGCCGCAGAGTGAGGCAGTTTGATGGTTAATTCTGAGGTCAACTATGCGGCCAATAGTCATCGCATAATCTCCTTGAAATTTTTCGAGGGGCAGTTCTGCGGTGCATTATGCGACCGCAGAACAGGTATGCAGACCGCATTCTTGTCGCATACCTGGGCAGTTTGTTTATGTTTTGGGAGCCATTTCGCGGTCCCTTTTGCGGGCCGCATGTCAATTATGCGATCGCAGATCTGTTCCGGGGCTCCAAATTTCTAATTTTCTCACCCGACCCCATGTTAATATATTATACACTACCCTTCATTTTAGGCCTATTTCTGATGCATTTAGAGAGAGAGAGAGAGAGAGAGAGGGTCCTAGAAGGAGAAGGGGGTTCTTCATCAATATTTCCCCTAAGAACTTGCTTAAACCTTGAAGATTTGCCAAGAAAGGCATCTAGGTCTTCTTCCTAAAAGGTGAGGTTCTATAACCCAAGCTCTCAATTACTAGATATAACTAGGATAGACCATTACAAGGGTAATCCATGAGAATGGGAGTGGATATCTTGCATGCATGAGTTCCTAATGTATTTGGTGAGGTCTTGAGCTAAGGATGGGATGAGGGATGGTAGGATCTTTCGCAAAATGGTTTTAAAAGCATAATGCACACTTAGTGTTTGAAAATATGCTCAAATGAGCTAGAACTATGATCACCTCTCTAATTTGTGGTTCGATTTGCCATGTCCCTAAGAGATTGACGTTGCTAAGAGTCTCGGAGTATAGTAGGACTTAAGGAAAGCTCAATCGAGGTATGTAGGCTAAACTTTCTCTCTCGGAAATGATTTCATATTGTTTTTGTAAGTTTAAGTGTGGTTTGTCTACCAAAATGGTATAGTCTTGAGTCATATATTAAACGAAGATTAGTATACTAATTGGGTGAGAAGAAATCGATCTATTTAATGTTCCTAGCTGCTCTTATGTGTACTAAATGCCTTGATTGAATATGTCTACTTGTTGATAAACTATAAAGATGTATGGAAATGAATCGAATGAGAAAAGGTGAAACAATTATGAAATAAACCTTGACCCAATCGTTATGAACTAACTTCAAAAAATAGAACGGCCTAAAGGTCTTGTACCCGAATTATTCCCATAAGTGGCTGTTTTAGAAAATGCTTTGCCTTATAAATACATTCAATGTAATGCGAGTTATTACACATTCCGATGCTGAAATTGTGCTTTTGTCATGTTGGGAAAAGGGGTAATTCAAGGGTAATTTAGGTGATTGTTTGCTTATATCTTCAATGTGTATTTCAATTGTTGGTTGCATGTCCCTCTTTGGGAAGAATCCCTGGTGTTTGATGATTCTACTAGTATTGAACTGGAAAATATATGATTCCTGGAATATTCGGTACATTGATATTGGTTAGTGATCCTTGGAAATAAAGGAGATGAAAATGTGGAAAACCAAATGCGGCCTTCGTACCATGAAAAAGATGAACCTTGTGAATGGCCCAAAGGGCCAAAGAAATACTGTTATCGAGAGAGATTGAGAACATTAATAAAAACTATAAAATGTGAAAGGTATTGAGGTAAGCATAGTTGTATTTATGCTATATTTGTATACTTGTATTTACACTACAATTGTGAGCAATATTAAATCGAATCAAAAATGTTTTTTGGGGGTATCATTAGCAAAATCGAGGAAGGGTGGGGCATAAGGCTCATACCTGAAACTACACGTGCCAACCCACACGACATATGTGGGAAGGCAGCCTAGCCGATCGGGCCGTGATCGGATGCCATGCCGCACACATGGTGGTATTGTGCTGGGAATCAAAAACTGGAAATTGTGATTGTGGTACATGTATCCAAAGGGACGACCTAGCCGATCGGGTCGTGATCGGACTCCGTGCTAACAAAGACGGTGGTATAACTCATATCGGTGCTAATGATCTCCCAACCAAAAAATTATATATTATTTTCGTAAACTAGAAGACTTACATGTTGCAAATTGGAAGCTTGTACATTGTTCACTTTGACTTACTGTTTCATGGTTTCTTTGCTCCTTTGGTTATTCTATTCTGAAAGAGGACTTTTAGCCTTACATACTAGTGTTATTCGATGGTGCTAACGTCCCTTTTGCCGGGGGCGCGGTATCTTTTTATGATATAGGTGGTTCCACAGCGAGCGGCATCGGCCAGTGATAGCGGTATTCTCTTCCCAATTGACTTGGTGAGCCCCATTCCATCCCGGGGACATGTCATGTATCTTTTGTTCATTTTCTCATCATGTTTTGAGGTATAGCCGCAGCCTTGTTGCCGGCATTTCCCTATTCCTCTTATATTGTACTTAGAGGCTCCGTAGACTGTTTGTGGGTGATGGTTGATGTTGGGGGTCGAGACTAGAATGTTGGTATTTGATAAGCATCTTTTTCATTAAATCTGTAAACTTGTAATATTTTTAAAACTATGAATGAAGTCATTAACGGAAATGATTTGAAAGCTGCTAATGGACGATTGCTTAGTGTTTTGATAAAATGGGATAACATTCCCTCTTTATTCATGAACTAGTTTGGGTAGAATGAAAACTAACAGGCTTGCTCAGTCGGGTTTACTCGGTTGAGCGTCGGTCACGTTCCACGATTTTTGGGGCGTGACAAGCATAACCAATCAAGTCAGAGTTATCAACCGACGGATAGTAGAGAACCAAATCCTGCATCCCTTTGAGATATCTTAGGATTCTCTTGGCAGCTTTCAGATGAGATTCTTTTGGATTGGATTGAAACCCGGCATACAGACCCACACTAAAACAATATCTGGTCTGCTACAGATGTGACCCTATGATACCTCTATACATGGTCTAATTTATAGGGGAAGCAGGTTCATCTATGTCGGCTGGAGTCTCATCTTCAGCTCTCTTTCCTCCTTTACTTGGCATCCTCATTGGTCCACATAGATCCATATGGGGAGATCAAGTGGCTTTGAGATGCTAACTTCCTTTTTGGGCTTGAAAGAGGATCTGACTTGCTTTCCTCTTACACATGCATCACGCACCCTGTGATCCTTGAAGCTTGACTTGAGCAGACCACGAACTAGGTCCTTCTTGACTCATTTGTTCAGCAGCGTGAAACTGACATGACCCATCCTTCTGTGCCATAGCTCACCATTATCATTAACATCACTCAGACAGCTAAGATTCCCTTCACGAAGTACGCATTTTTCACTAGAGTGGGGAAGAGACTTCCCGATCCTTCCAACTCCAAGAATGTATCCCTTCTTTCCATTTTCAATGGATACACTCCCTCCTTGCAGGGCCTTCAGTGAAAGGAAATCATTTGTTCTTCCAGTTATGAGCTTCGAGCAGTCACTATCCATGTGCCACTATTGACTGCTCCCTTTCACTGTTCCCTGTACACTTAAGTCAATGATTAGACTTAGGAACCCAAGCCAGCTTGGGTCCCTTATAATGACAGAATGGGCGGATCAAACTTCTTTTTGCACATGCAGGCAGCACATATTTTCTTTTCAGGGAACCAGGTTCCTCATCAGTACGCCTCTTTTCAACAAAAACTCTATTTTTCTGTAAAGACTGAATTTTAACTTTACAAGAGTCCTTGTAATGACCAGTTTGACCACAGTGAGTGCACAACCTATTATTAGCTACAGTTACATACTTGCTATGGTGATTATAGGAGGTTTTAGCCTTTGGGAACCCAATGCCTTGCCTATTTCCAACATTACTCCTGTATATAGACGTTATCACATTAGAGGACCGGGTCCATTTTAGTGACTTATCAAGATCATTTTTAACCCTTTTTATATCCTCCTGAAGTTGTCTATTCTTTTCAAGCTCAGCAACAAGACTTGTTTTAATTTTATTAATCTCATTCTCAAGCTCAAGTTGAGCCTTTCTAACCACTTCCTCTCCCTCGGTGTTGTCCATCCATTTTTTTGTTTGTTTTCTCAACTAGCTGTGTTCTCTAGTTACTTCTTCCACTTGATTCCTTAAATCTACAATGGAAACTACCACCTTTCTTGCTCAGTAGCACCAATTTTCTCTACTACAGAATTTTTTTCTTTGCTAAGGGTCTCTATGGTTTCCTTCAAGTCATCAACCACTACCATCAAATCATCTCTACACTGTTCAGCATCTCCTAGCGCTATGATTAGGGCATCTTTATCATTAACAAAACTATAATATGTATCAATTAGAACATTTGTTAATGACATCATTTTTTCGAAGAGTAAGACTTTAGATTTCTCTGAACATCCCTGAAAGTTACCTCATCATTGTCGTCCTCTTCATCGTCATCGTACTGAGCCATCAATGCAAACAGTGAATCAAATTGCTTTGCTTCATTTTGCACTGCCATCATGGAGCTGCTTTCTAAATCTGGTTCCTCTTCTGATTCACTGGAGGAGTCTCCCCATGCAGCAAGAGCTTGCTTCACAACATTGTCAGCTCCACTTTTTCGGTTGAATCGTTTGTTAGGAACCAGGTTCCTTTTTGCTACTTTGTCAAAGTTGTGTTTGGATTGCTCTTGTTTCAGAAATGGGAAGTCTTTGATGAAGTGTCCAGGCTTTCCACACTTATGACAACAATCATTTCCTTTGGAATTCCTGCTGGAACTTCCTTTCTTTTGGATCCCGCCATCTTTGCGAACCATCTTCAGAAATCTTTGTGGTTTATTGGTTGATTGACTTTCATCAAGGTTTGGTAGAGCATCCATGTAGATCCTTTCTAGGTGTTAACCTTTTAGAAAGAACCTGCTCTGATACCAATTGTTAGAAACTACACGTCCACCAAACTATATAGAGAATCGGGTTCTCTATGAGGTTCCATTGAAGATACTGATGAGCCGAACTATATAGCGATCTGGTCCTATATCAGTTTGGTACAGTGCTAACTACTGAACAAGTATGTAACTGATACACAGGATAAGTTCCCACTGTATAGAGAACCAGATTCTCTATAGGTTCCTATTGTAAGCCACGGATTGTAAAATCAACCAGTATAGGGAATCAGGTTCTCTAATTGTTCTCGCAGTAGCTCGGCAGCAAGTAAAGAACATAGAGGATTTTTACGTGGAAAAATCCCAACTCAAGGGGACAAAAACCATTACCTACACTTGTAGGCTTTCAACTTTACTAACTTGTAAACCCCTATTACAAGCCACTTTGTAATAACTCTATTACAAAGAATTCAACTAACTTGTGGTACTCTTACCACAAGCCACATTGTGACTCCCTAGTTACAAAGAATTTAACTAACTTGTGATGCTCCCACTACAAGCCACTTTGTCACTCTACAGTAACAAAGGACTTTCACTCTAACTTGTAATAACACTATTACGAGCCACTTTGTAACTCTCTAGTTACAAAGACTTTACAACTTGACTAGCTCTAGCCAAGACACAAACTTAGAGGGTTTGTGATTTTGAGTTTCCTAAAAAACAGCTTCTAAGAAAGCTAGATAGGAGTTACAATGAAGAACAAATAACAAAGACTCAACAAACCTAAGGACTTGAGATATCTTCGATCTTGGATCAGGTCCTTGAGGTTGAAGCAGCTTTGTTCATGAGAGAGGTTGTTCTTGCAATTGAGAGAGTATTTCCGTTTCTGATTTTGTAAATCTTGGAGAGGGAGGCCTTGTGTCTTGCACCGGGTTTATATTACAAAAGACATCACCTTAGTGATGTCAATTCACAATGGTGATGTCCAATATTGGTTTGTACATTCCCCTTCTCAATGGGAAGTGACTGATGCACTATCTGCAGAACTGTTGCGTGTACAGTTGTAGGCAGTCACTTTCTGCAGTTGCTTTCCAGCTATTCTGTTGACTTATTCTTCTGTCAGGGGAACACCAAGGTATCAGGTCCCTAATCTGGTTCTTGTGAATCTAAAGACACACTGCCCAGATTATCTTGAGTCGATTAACTTAAATGATTGTACCAGGCATGCTTCAGGTCCTTGATCTGGTTCTCTCATGAAGTAAGGTGTTTTTACCTTCCTTGATTGTTTTTATGCATGTGTGACATCACTTACAATGATGTAAGCAAGGTAGGTAAAGAGCCTTCCACAGAAAGTTAACTGCTGCGCTCTTCCTGTGCATTAGTGTGTGCAGGCAGCAACTTTCCTGCTGGAGAGTTAACTTCATACAATCTCCTCGGGAACTGGTAAGGACCTGTTCCCTCAGCTGTTCCTTCTACTCTTCTTCACTTGAGTCATTGTTGTCAGCTTTGAGTACCAGGTTCTTTTCTTTCTTTGGTTCTCTTCTTTCAATGTCTATCTTCCTCTTCATCTCATAGGTCTTCAGATTTCCAACCAGCTCTTCTATGGTCAGCTCCTGCAGGTCCTTTGATTAAGTAATAGCATTCACCTTGCTTTCCCAAGGGCTGGATCCCAACCTGGAACTTTGTGATATCAAGGTCTTGTAGATGTGTAGCAAGTTCCTTATCTGGTTCTGAATGGTAAGTTTGTTCGATCATCAAAACATACAGTAAAGTACTTGTGCCCAAGGTACTTGTAACCTATCAATTTCCCCCTTTTTGATGAAGACAAACTTAGAATTGATATTCCCCCAGAGAACTAGATCTCCATATTGTTCCCCCTATGAATCAGCCATATTCCCCATGAAAACCGAACCTAGGGAGCCAATCAGAACTGGTTCCTCAAGACTGTTTGGAAAATCATCAAGACACAAAGTTCCATAAATTATCACTCATCATCAGTACTATCCGCCAAAATGACGGATGAATCTGCGCTTCGGTGACCCGGTATTTCCGACAGAAATCAAGCACGACCCTATCAGGGGGACCTAGCGTGAAGGGGTACGTGTACACGTTCAAAAATCCCTCGGCATGGCCCATGATACTCTCCTCTGGGAGAGGTATCCGCAATGCTACCTTTTCCCCCATCCACAGTCCTTCCTCACCAACTTAAGGTGCTCCTCTCCTATTAAAGAAATGAATTTCGAGGCATAATCTTGATAGCCTCGAACGTTGGGAGTCTCTTCTGGAAGGAGATTCCCTCCCGAAGAAAAGCGCCCAGAGGCAGAGCTTTTTTCTCCTTGCCAAGCGGATTCGGGCATAGCAGGCATGACTATAGTAAAACAAAGGAAGGGGAAATGAAGACTTGGGCGAAAGCTTTAAGTTAAAGGAAAATTGGTGCAAGAAAGGAGAACTCCATGAGAGGGGATAACTGCTCGGAATGGCAGAATCTCCAAAAAGGCGAAGACAACCCTATATATGGGAAAAGCAGCGACCACATGCCTACCCGAAAGGCCGACTAGAAATATTGGCTAAAGCTTTTATGGCTTTGGAAAGATACACCCACAGAATCACCTCGATCGTTTCGTAACCATATCCTACACTCGACGTCGCCATACGGCGCTTCAAGGTCGAAAACGCCGCGTCAACCAAGTCCCGAGGTGGTACCCGACCTCGAGGACCTCCATCAAGAAGAAGTTAGGCTCCAAGAAGCCATTGGGAGCTTTGCAAGTCCCGAGGTGGTACCCGACCTCGAGGACCTCCACAGAAAGAAGACAGGCTCCAAGTAAACCATTAATATCTCTATAAATCCCGAGTTGGTACCCGATCTCGAGGGCCTCCACCAAGAGGAAGATTGGCTCCAGATAGCCATCAATGTAATTATAGGTCCCGAGATGGTACCCGATCTCGAGTGTTTCTCTCAAGAAGAAAATTAGCGCTTAAACTCTACTCATTTGGGTTTGGCCTCAGGGTACCATCAAAACCCAGGTAAACCCTCACCCGGATCTATCTATAACGCCTTAAGGCTATCTACACTATTTCAAAACAAGTTTCTAGGTGGCCCGGAGTTGAGCAAACCCCCACTCGGGGACTGAAAGCCCTACTCCCATTCAACTCGAAGTCAGGGTCCCGGCGACCCAAGTTTATCAGTCTAATCCGAGCTCGGTCCAAGGAACAACAAAGGATTCTGCGGGGAGCCGTGTTAATCAATCACAAGTCAGAAGAAACACTCGCCCCTGGGCTCGATATACGCACCAATCGGTGGAGTAAAGCACTCAGATTCTTCACAAGAATAGATAAAGGGGAATATAGCATACAACAGAGATGAATTGAAGAAACATCTTTTGCATTAATAGGCAACAACTACAACGCCCACGTGGGGTCCTTACATATGATTACAAAAGCCCACGAAGGGTCTTTACATAGAAACAAAGATGCAAAAGAAAATACATACAACGAAAACCAAGAGTCTAAGTTGTTCTTGGGGGTGTATTCTCGGCGGTGTTATGTTCGACCACCGCCCCCTCGGGAATCGTATCTCCAGAGGCCCGATATCGATCCCCCCGCCAACAACGTCTCAAAGGTTGAGGAAGGCAAAGGAGATGAAGTGCCATACCAGGCCGGAGTAGGGAGGTGAGCAGCGGTGTATAGTCCGAAGGCCCTCCCGAGCAGTGGTGTAGAGTCCAAACTTCCTCCTAAATCGGAAGAAATTGGCCCCCATATCTCGCCATCTCGAGCCAACAACGACGGCGGTAATAGCAACAACAACAACAACAATAACAAGTCGGTGTAATCCCGCTCGGCAAGGGAAGACCTAGGAAAGGGTCGCGGCATGACTGATGAGAACGCCGCCATGGGCCCTAAGACCGCAGGGCTCAAACATGGAAAATAAAAATGAATGGGGATAAAGAGAAGAGAAGAGCGAAAGACTAATCTGAGAGCACTTGAATAAAGAAATGGTTCCAGGAGGTTCCCTTTTATAGGGGGTGGCAGCATAACCAGCGGCCCCATTAATGCCCTTGAAAGACGTATCAGCAGTCGCAATCAATGCATTTTTTAGGAACTGAATCGACGGTGATATTGTCAATCTAGAAAATCAGAATCGACAGTACATTGAATGACACCGAAAGGATGAACCAACTGGACGTCTCAGTTATCTCAAAGACCTACATAATTAATATGACCTCATCACGGGAAGTTCGAAGGGATGGATATCAAAGCTGTTTCTTATTGTTCCACTCTAAGAAACGCGGGGACTATCTGTATATGGTGAAATCAGAGGGTCCAATTTCCCATCGACGCAACACCTCAAAAATGCGTCTCGAAGGCCAAAAAATACGGCCGAGTTTTCCTCCCTCGAAAGTCGTCGACGCTCGGCCTCGGGGCAGTATAGACCGACAACTATGATGAAAAAGCGGGAAGTTCCCTAGGCGCACGACTGAGGCTGACAAAGCCTATAGGTCTAGCCATGACCCGTATCAGGGAATTAGGTGGCTACACCTGCCCTATATCTTTGTAATTAATGCTTTTGTACTATGATCCCCCTCATATATAAGGGGGAACCCTTTTCATTTGCAGACATCTATTGCTCCATACTAAAATATACAAGAACATTCTCTCTACTCTCTAACACGTTCTCTTCAGTTTATTACTTCATTTATCGCTTACATTTATTGTGTTCTATCCATTGTTCTTCATTTATTGCTTATTGTTGGCCATAAAGAGCCATCATTGATTCTATTATAACTGTTAGTCATTCATCGATTACCCCCGATAGCTCCCAGCCGAACTTCAGACTTGACCCCGAGGTCCTCGAATAAGCCAACTCGAGGCTCCGACCATTAGTCATTCGGTTTGGTCATCACCCTGCTCTCAAGCTCTAATCTCGTTTCTATGTCTTTCACATAGCATCAACTGCTTAACAACTAGCATAAAAATAGATCACGTATTTTTAGAACCTACATAATCAAGTTTAATTGTTATTACTTTTTTTACGGTAAACACACCCTTAAGCATGCGACTAAGATATAAACATGAATAATATCTGCTGAATTATGAGAATAACATGCGCGAGGAAAACCTATCTAAAAGACATATATACATATATGTGCGGATTACAGTGGGCGAGCCGACAAGGCTGCGATAGACAAACCCAAAACTGAAAGACGACAAGGCCACATACTATCCAACTGTACATGACTGTCTACAGACCTCTAATAGAAATACAACTGTACAAAGACGGTACTGAGCCACGTCATACCAATATATATATATATATATATATACAAGCATATCTTACCAAAAACAAAAGCAGCTCCGGATCAAGTGGAGCACACCAACTCTCGCTGTTCAAGGATCCTAAGAAGGGGGACCATCAGCTTTCCTACCTGCACCTGCGGGCATGAAACGCAGGCCCTGTGAAATAGGGCGTCAGTACAAAAAATGTACTGAGTATGTAAGGCATTAAAATCGGTATGTAAAAGACATAGATGAAACACGGAATAAAGAAATTCATTATTAAATCTGAATATCTTTGTAAACTCTGAAATATTTATAATGTCATGCATGTGCATATAAATGTCGTGTCATGCATAGATATAGGTGTACATAATATCATCAAGCCTCTGAGGGCATCCCATCATATCGTCTTGGCCACTGTGGGCAACATCATCAACATATACCAATTGATCAGGTGGATGCGTATATAACGCCATAACCTTTTCCTATATCCCATATACATATACTTACATATATACGTGTATATTCTTAAGTTACGAACAAGACAAGTTTTCAAGTAATTTCCATATTCTTAAGTTAGGATATCTTTAGTACCGATATGCCACTATTTACAAGTTTGATTACAATTTCTAACACAATCACCACCATCTATGCGACATGGCGTCCGATCACGACCAGATCGGCTAGGCCGTCTCCTATGATACATCAACCACAATTACAATTAATTTCCAACACAATCATCACCATGTGTGCGGCATGGCGTCCGATCACGACCTGATCGGCTAGGCCGTCTCATTAGAGACATCACCATTTTCTATCAATCATCCTATTTCATACTTCTTTCACACCTTTTCATTTCATTGGCACTAGTGGTCACAATTGTAATATCCCCTTTCTATTTGGCATGTTGGCTGTATTTCATATTTCATGGTCACTTTTTTCACTTTCAACCATCATCATGGATTTTTAGCAACAAGGCATTTACATTCAAGACATTAAGCACACATATGAGCAAGCAAGAGTCTTAAGCGCATTGCGGTTTCTTACACAGTTGACATTAGCTATCATTTGAAACGCAACTTAAAGCCATAGAATTTAGATAAGTAATCTATACTTTGAACGCGTTATCAAATAGTAGTACAACTTAACAAGAACATTTGGAATACATATTGAACACATATGTCTTTAGACACAAAGTTTATTCGGAATAATCGATTCGTAATGAGTAACTCGGGACGTACAATGACATTATGGGGTTCAATTCAAAGAGAAAAGTTTATCCAACATACCTTACTTGAGCTTCCTTAAACTCTAAAATATTCCGAAAATCTTAGCAACTTCGATCTGTTTTAGAAATATAACAAATTGAACCAAAAATTAGGAAGATGATTATAGTTCCAGCTCATTTAAGCATTTTATCAAACATTAGGCGTGCATTACGGTTTCAAGGTCCTCCTATGGTGGATTCCATCATCCCACAATCCATTATCTACCATTTTAGCTCAACAATCTTCCTACACCCTTTGATAACAGATGCATGCAAGATGAACAACTCCCACACCCAAGAATTGCCTTACTAATTACCCATTTTTAGTTAAATATTGACATTGAGGTTTAAGGTGTAGAATTTTACCTCTATGATGAAGACCTAGTGAGTTTCCTGTGTTAATCTTCCAAGATTTGAGAAAGAATTGAGGAAAAATTGGTTGAGGAACTGTCTCTTCTACTCTAGAGCACATTCCCACTCTCAAAATATAAGTTTAAACCTTCTAAAATGACCCCCAATATTGTTTATAAGAGTGGGGTCGGGTTCATAAAACCAGAAAAATGAAGCTTCGAAACACAATCTATAGTCGCATATGCGACTGCATAAAGATTCTTCGGTCCGTGAAATGGGCCACGAAATGGCTTCCCAAACTGGGCACCTCCGACTGGGTATGGTCGTTATGTGGCCCACAGACCTGTTTTGTGCTTGCACAATGCACCGCAGACCTGTTCTGCAGTCACATAATCGACCGCAAAATGGCATCCAAACTTTCCCAACATCTGCCTCACTCTACGGCCATTCTGTGGCCTGCAGAGTGATTTGTTGGCCGCATAGTGGACCACAGAAATGCCTATTTTTGTCAAAAATTTTCCTTTATTCCCCAGCGCACTGTTCAACCCAAAAAGTCCATATCGCGGCGAGCTTGCGAGGCGAGAAGAATCTCTACAATCATGAACGCGTAAGTCTACCTTGGCACCACGAAATCTCAGGTTTTAAATAAACTTTTACGGGGCCTTACAAAATACTCCCATCGTGTAGAGATTTCCAATTCATATCTCTCCCATCGTGTGGAGATTTTACATTTTAGCCACTCCCGTCGTGTGGAGATTTTCTTTCTTTTCGCTCCAATCGTGCGGAGATTTAACTTTCCTATCAGTGCTTTGATATTGCATTGGAACGGCACACAGCCCGTCAAAGCTCCGATATCGCATCGGAACGGCAAATAATTTTGTCAAATTTTACATTCCTGTCAATGCTCCGATATGGCATCAGAACGGTACACAGCCCGTCAAAGCTCTGATATCGCATTGGAACAGTAAATAATCTGTCAAATTTAACATTCTTGTCAATGCTCCGATATCGCATCGGAATGGTACATAGCCATTCAAAGTTCCCATATCGCATCAAAATGGTAAACAGTCCATCAATTTTACATTCTCGTCAATGCTTTGATATCGCACCGAAACACTACACAGCCTGTCAAAGCTCTGATATCGCATCGGAACGGGAAATAGTTAGTTAAATTTTATATTCATGTCAATGCTCCGATATCGCACAGGCCATAAAAGCTCTGATTCGCATCAAAATGGTAAACAGTCCGTCAAATTTTACATTCCTCTCAATGCTCCGATATCGCATCAGAACGGTACACAGCCCGTCAAATCTCCGATATCGCATCGGAACGGTACACAGCCCGTCACTTTACTTTCCTGTCCATGCTCCAATATCGCATCGGAACGGAACTATAGCCCATCTTTTTACTTTCCTATCCATTCTCTGATATCACATCAGAACGGTACTACAGCCCATCATTTACTTTCCTGTCCATGCTCCGGTATCACATCAGAAGGGTACTACAACCCATCATTTTACTTTCCTGTCCATGCTGCGATATCACATCGAAATGGTACTACATCCTGTCATTTTACTTTCTGTCCAAGCTTTGAAAATCGCATCTGAAGGGTACTATAGCCCGTTATTTTACTTTTCTGTCCATGCTCCGATATCGTATCGGAACGGTACTACAGCCAGTCATTATACTTTCCTATCCATGCTTCGATATTGCATCGTAACATTACTACATCCCTTCATTTTCCATGCTCTGATATCGCATTGCAATGGTACTACCACCCGTCATTTTACTTTCCTATCCATGCTCTAATATAGCATCAGAATGGTACTACAACCCGTCATTTTATTTCTTGTCCATGCTCCGATATCTCATCGAAATGAAAACAAAGCGGTCTAACATTCAATGCTCCGATATTGCTTCGGGACAGTAACTATAAAGCATGTCTAACTTTCAATGCTCCGATATCGCTTCGGAACGGTAACTACAAAGCCCATTTTACGTTCAGTTCTCTCTATCAAAAATCACAAATATTGATTAATTCAAAAATTCAAAAAAATTAAAATGAAATGAAAATCTAGTAGTATTTTCTTTTCACCCTTCCTGAACTACGCTTGACCTAACTCTCATTTCAACGAGATACGTAGGAAACCTTCGGGTTCTGTTTCATTTTTAAAAAAAAACTCAAAAATTATTAAGTCCAAAACTTCAAAAAAAATATTTATATTGTCAAAACCACAAAAGAATATATTGATTAAGTCAAAAATTCAATAAAAAGTACGTCAAAAAGACAAAAAAAAAAGATCAAATATTGACTTGGTTGAAACCAACACAATTAGGAGTGTGCATGAGAAAGAACAAGGGTTAATTGGTATGATGAAGAGGATCAGCTTCGTGGTAAATGATAGATTCCTGTGGTAACTCTTAGTTACCTTAGTGATGCTTGAAAAATCTCATGCTTACAGTTAGGGTAAGAACAAATCCGACCTCATCGCTTCATGTGCATTGTATGGTGAGCCTAGATTAAAATTCATTGCATTGCATTGTAAATCTAGAACTTGGCCCGAATGTCTGTTAAGGCTGTCGCGCCCCTTTTTCTCGCGAAAGTGGGTTTCTACATTTGACAACTCCTTTTGAGAGAAGGGAAAAGGAATTGGTTAAGAGAGTCACCACCTAACGAATTAAGGTGTGTTAGGGAACCTATAGCAAATAACTCATATTATACCAGTTTGCATCACTAGAGATCGGGTAAGGGCTCAAATTACCTTGAGGGGAAGGTGTTAGGCACCCCTCGAGGTCCACAACGGTGGGTCCCGGCCGAACATAACTTATGTGAATTAGTCTAAAGAAAGGGAGGGAAATATTTAATAGTGATAGGTTTCAAATGTTCTTACCTTATGTTTTGATTCTCTAACAAACTTACTGTTAAGAACCAGATAGGGAACCTGACCTACTTGGACTACACTGGAATATACTGCAAGCTTAGCGGATTCAAGCTAAAGGTGAACTGCTACAGCTTCAGGAGCTAGGACCCAAACAAGGAACTGATACTCTTACGAGTTCCTCACAGCAGTACAAAGTCAATTGGACACAGCTGGAAACGAAGTGACTGCCTGCACTGTTTCTGCCACACTGCACTGTCTACAACGCCCACTCATTCTCTAACCAAATAAAGTACTCACATAATTTCAAGTGATGTGATTAAGGTGTACCTACAATGAACTTATACAAAAAATCACTTGAAGGTGTCTATTTCTTATTCAAGCCTCTTGCAAAAACAGAGAAATCAATCCTCACGAGCTTGAAGAACAAAGTTGAACGCAACTACGGACCTGTTCCCAAAAGATAGCATGTTATTGTCCTAGTTGAGTTGTAACTTTGTGATTGTACTTATTATATCTCCTAAATTTCTTAGCTAGAAACATGATTAGGAATCCCTTTGTAAATTCGTAAACTCCATGAGTTTATGTTGTGGCTAGGTTTAGTCATAAGCAAAATCCTTTGTAACCATAGTGTGACAAAGTGTCTTGTGGTGGAAACATCACAAGTTAGTCAAAGCCTTTGTAACTAGGATAGTTATAGAGTGGCTTGTGATGAGAGCATCAAAAGTTAGATGAAGTCTTTGTAATAGGGTTATTGTAAAATGGCTTGTAATAGGGAGATTGCAAGTTAGTGAAGTTAAAAGCCTACAGGTGTAGGTCGTAGTGTTTTAATCCCCTTGTGTGGGGTTTTTCCATGTAAAAATCCTCTGCCTTATTTACGTACAGCTTTACTAGCATTCTCAGCAGAACCCAGTAAAGGACCAGGTACTTTAGTATTTGGTGGACTCACACAAACTAACAATTGGTATCAGAGCCGGTTCCTCCTATCAGGCTAACACCTAGGAAGGATCCTCACGGCTGCTCCACCAAATTTTGAAGAAAGTTGTGGAGAAGAATTTTCATGCGAAGAAAATTCTAGTGTGTAGAATAGGACCTGAAGAGTACAACAGAATCTCCACCCGTGACACTGCCAAGGAAATATGGGAAGCTTTGCAAACAGCTTATGAGGGAACTACACAAGTAAAACAGTCTAAAATCGATATGCTCACTACCGAGTATGAACTCTTTAAAATGAGGGACGATGAATCCATTCAAGACATGCACACAAGATTCACTTCCATCATATATGAGCTACACTCACTTGGTGAAACTATTCCCAGAAACAAGCTAGTGAGGAAAATTCTCAGTTTTCTGCCTAGCTCTTGGGAAAGCAAAGTGAATGCTATTACTGAATCAAAGGACTTAAGGGAGTTGACCATAGAGGAGCTGATCGGAAACTTGAAGACCTATGAGCTGAAGAGAAAGATAGACAGTGAAAGAAGAGAAGCAAAGAAGGAAAAGAATCTGGTACTCAAAGCTGATAACAATAATCCAAGTGAGGAAGACAATGACATGGCTCACTTAACCAAAAGATTTCAGAAGATGGTCAGAAGAAATGGAGAAATGCTAAAAAGGGACGGCTCTAACAGACCAAAAAACTGTGATCTTTGTTACAAGTGTGGAAAGCCTAGACACTTCATGAAAGACTGTCCTCTCTTGAAACAAGAATTTTTCAAGGACTTCTAGAGAAAATGATCCGCTGACAATACGATGAGACTGGCTCTTGCAGCATGGGGGGATTCCTCTAGTGAGTCTGAAGATGAACCTGATATTGGTGATAGTTCCATGATGGTAGTCGAAGGCGAGGAGATTGGATATGACTCATCTTTTGCTTTGATGGCTCAATCAGATAAAGAAGACAATGGAAACAAAGAGGTAAATTTCAGGGATGTTCAGAGAAATCTGAAATCCTACTCTCCAAAAAAATTATCTCTTTAGCTAATATATTAATCACTGCCTTTCATAGTCTTATGGAGGATAGGGATTCCTTGACCTTAGAATTAGAAGAATCAGAACAAACTAGAGACGACTTAGTGGCCGTAGTTACTAACCATAAGAAAATCATTGATATCCTTAGAAAAGAGAAGGTTGATCTGTTAGCAGAAATTACAGACCCAAGGGAAACAATAGTGAAACCATGGACTGAGTCAAAAGCTAAAAATTCTGGAAAGGGAAAGGAGATAGCTAGTGAGGAACATATTAGGCTTGAAAATGAGGTGAAAGCTATGAGATCTAGGATGTGTGCTGAAATTGAGTGCTGATCTGGAAAGAGTAAAAAATGATCTTGAAAAAGCTCTAAAGTGGACCTGGTCCTCAGAAGCCACCACTGCCTTGCACACTAATATTGGGAAAATAGGTAGGGAATAGGGTTCCAAGGAAAGAAAACTCCTCACTACCCTCACAGCAAGTACGTCACTGTCTCTGATAACTGGCCTTGTACCCAATGTGGGAACACTGGGCACTTCAAGGAAGATGTCTAGGGCAAGAATCAATTGATTCAGAAAAACAATGTATTTGCTGAAAAGGTGACTACAAAAGAGGGACCAGGTACCACTCACAAAAATTGCACATTACCAGCATGGACCAATAGAACTCTTATTCATCCTCTTACCTACTACAAGGGAACCAAACTTGCTTGGGTTCCTAAAACTAACTCTTAATCTCTTGTGCTGGGAACAGTGAAAGGAAGCGGTCAACAATGGTTCATGGATAGTGGGTGTTCAAAGCACATGACTGGGAACACAACAAATTTTCTTTCACTAAAGGCCCTGCAAGGAGGGAGTGTATCCTTTGGCAATGGAAAAAAGGGGTACATTCTTGGAGTTGGAAAAGTTGGGAAGTCACTCACTCATACTATTGAAAATGTGTACTATGTCAACGGGCTTAAGTACAGTCTCTTGAGTGTCTCTCAAATCTGTGATAAAGGAAACAAGGTGGAATTCTTGTCTAAAATATGTACAGTCACTAATCTTGTGACCGGTGAAATAGTACTTGTGGCCAAAAGATACAAGAACATCTATGTTGCTGATTTCGAGTCCTTGCAAAGTGCTGATCTGAGTTGTTTGAAAGCTGTTGATGATGATGCTGAACTATGGTACACAAGACTGGGCCATGCAAGTTTTTCTCTTTTGAACAAACTAATTCAGAAGGACCTGGTCCATGGTCTACCTATGTCATAATTCAAGATGCAAAAGGTCTGTGATGCCTGTGCTAGAGGAAAACATGTGAAATCCTCCTTTAAGTCTAAAAGAGATGTGAGCACCTCAAGGCCTTTAGAGCTTCAGCATATGGATCTCTGTGGAACTATGAGAGTGCAAAATAGAGGAGGAAAAAGATACATTTCCGTGATTGTGGATGACTACTCTAGAATCACATGGACCCTATTTCTCAGAACCAGAGATGAAATTGTTGAGGTTTTTGTGGCCTTTGCGAAGAAAATCCAAGTAAAAATGGAGTCTAGAGTCGCATGCATTAGATCCGATCATGGGACAAAATTTGACAATGTCAAATTTGATGAATTATGCAATAAAAATGGCATCACTCACATCTTCTCAGCTCCCAGAACTCCACAACAAAATGGAGTAGTAGAAAGGAAGAACAGAACTCTGGAAGAAATGGAAAGAACAATGCTGATCGACAGTGGAATTGCAAAGAACTTTTGGGCTGAAGCTGTCAACACTGCCTGCTACTTGGTGAACAGGTGCATTATCATATCACTTCTGAACAAAACCCCGTATGAATTATTGAATGGAAGGAAACCCAAGCTGACTCACCTAAGAACATTTGGGTATAAGTGCTATGTTCTCAGCAATGGAAAGGATCAGCTTGGTAAATTCGATGCCAAGAGTGACGAAGGAATATTTCTGGGCTACTCTTCTCAAAGCGAGGCTTATAAGATATATAATAAGCGGACTCAATGTGTTGAGGAAAGTATCCATGTTATTTTTGATGAGTCTTGTCCATCCTGTAAGAAAAGTGCTGAGGAAGATCAAGATGGAGAACCCTTACTAGTTCCTGGGGAAGTCATTAACATGAAAATTGGAAAGGCAGATATGATGAGTCAAGAAAAGGAGCTAAATGAAGACAATGCTGCCTCATCTTCAATAGAACCAAGCACTTCAATTACAACAACTGAAGCTGAAGAAAGAGTGGTTGATGTTGTTCAGGGAGCTCCACTAGCACCTGAGAGAAGGACAGAAGAAAATCAGCCAAACATACCCTCCTCCTCTCAAAATAAACCTCAAGAGTCTAACTGGAGACACCAAAGCTCTCATCCAATGGACAACATTATTACTCCTCTAGATTTCGGAGTACAAACCAGGTCAAGAGCCAGAAATTCACTTGCCTTCTCAGCCTTTCTCTCCCAGATAGAGCTCAAAAGTATCAAGGAAGCCTTGAAAGATGCAGATTGGATCACAACCATGCAAGACAAGCTACATCAGTTTCAGAGGAATAATTTGAAATGAGCATGATGGGGGAACTGAACTTCTTTTTAGGCCTTCAAGTAAAACAGGCCCCAAAGGGTATATATCCATTTGTCAGCAAAAATATATTAGGGAGCTCTTGAAGAGGTTTAACATGGAAGCATCAAAGGTGATAGACACTCCTATTGCTACTACCACCCGACTGGACATGGATGAAACTGGATCTCCTGTGAATCAAACCATGTATAGAGGCATTATTGGGTCTCTCCTCTATCTTACTGCCAGCAGACCTGATATTGCGTTTAGTGTGGGGCTGTGTGCGAGGTTTCAATCAGATCCCAAGGAATCTCACTTGAAGGCTGCCAAAAGAATATTGAGATATCTCAAAGGAACACAGGACCTGGTGCTGTATTATCCATCAGATGACAATTTTAATCTGATTGGATATGCTGATGCAGATTATGCAAGATATCTTGTGGACAGGAAAAGCACTTCTGCAATGGCTCACTTCTTAGGCTTATGTCTTATCTCTTGGGGTACAAGGAAGAAAATTTTAGTGGCTCTCTCAATAGCTGAAGCTGAATATGTAGCTAAAGCATCCTGCTGTGCTCAACTTTTATGGATCAAACAGCAACTGGAGGACTATGGGGTACTCACTAAGAGTGTGCCCCTTCTATGTGACAAC
This sequence comes from Nicotiana attenuata, assembly GCF_001879085.1. Classification (NCBI taxonomy): domain Eukaryota; kingdom Viridiplantae; phylum Streptophyta; class Magnoliopsida; order Solanales; family Solanaceae; genus Nicotiana; species Nicotiana attenuata. Next base: position 1,158,206 of record NW_017670264.1, on the reverse strand, counting down.
ACCAGTGCACTCAACATGGCCAAGAATCCAGTTTAACACAAAAGGACAAAACACATTGATGTGAGGCATCACTTTCTGAGTGACAATGTGGAGAAAGGGCTGATATGTATGAAGTTCTGCAGCACAAAAGATCAAATTGTAGACATTTTCACCAAGGCGCTAAGCAGGGAACAGTTTTAACGAAACAGAGTGAAGTTGGGACTTTTAATGCCCAATTGAGAACCTGATTCCTCTTTATCGGGCTATGAAAATCACCTTCAAGAAATAACTGGCTAAAAGTGTTTTCTGGCCATGTCTAACTCACTTCAATACCGTTGTAGGTAAACACACATGATGAGTATAGAAGCTGTAGATGCAGTGCATGAATGATAAAAGAGGATTGATTCTTTAAAAAAAAAGGTCAAGAACCTGGTTCTTGTACCAAAGGTTAGTAGTTCTGTGCATCCTTTAATACACGTCTTAAAAAGGGTACAAAAATACAACTGCCATGTCATTCAACTCTTCAGATCCTGCTGTCACGTCTCTTCATTTCAAATCATTCCATCTCCCTCTGAAACATCGCGATTCTCCATGCCCAACCGTCGTTTCAGAAGAAGTTCCTATTCCTCTCTTCATAATTATCCTCTTCTCTTAAAACCCCCTATTTTCGGCTCTTGCTCACAATAAGTCCTACCTTAGAATTTCCCAAAAACATCGTCACACCACTCTCACAATGGCTGAGACAACATCCGATCTCCCTGCCTCAGTCATCACTCCTACCAATCAACCTCTGGAGCCTTCCGCTCCCACTAAGCCTTCCACACCCACAATTACTCCTACCGCTACTGTCACACCTCACTCAGTTTTTCAATCTCTTCCTAATTCTGAATCCCTTGAAACTGCTGCTCCGACCTCCCCATCATCTGAGGCTCCCACCAGTCTAAAAACATGTGGAGAACAAGGTCAAAACCCTAAGGTCACAAAGAGTTCTACCATCATTGCTACTGATTCCATGGTGGTAGTAGCACCATTTGAGGAAGAGAAAAATGTTGTAACCGTGTTTGTGGTGTCTACGGATCGTGTGTTGCATGAGATCATCTCTCAGAAAGACGAGGTACAAAGTGTAGGGGACGAAGAGGCCATTGTACCTATTTGAAAAGAATGCACTAGTATATGCTACTGGGGAATCACATGAGGAACCTGATCCCTCTCCGGAGGACCCAGGTCAGGGCTCTCATTCCCAGAACAGTTCTGTTCCTGCATTCGCTGTTGTGCCCTTGGAAATTCAAGTACCTGAAACAAGATCCAGTGATGAAGACGACCTAGGTGATGTGGCTCTTGATGCCTTCATAAGCAAGCGGAGGGTTGTGTCCACTCCTGAGCCTAAAACCAAATGACCTACTACCAGGCTTCAAGTAAAGGTGGCCTATGATTCTGCCCTTCAAAAGAGCAAGAAGAGTAGTAAGAAGAAAAGGAGAAAGATGGTGAAAGATGGTGTTCCTGTAAGTAGTGAGGGGATCCCTGTAGTGGAGGTAGAAGAGGAAACCCCAAATGAACCTGGTTCACTTATCAGACGGTCTTCGAAAAAGAAGCCTGCCTCAATAGAAAAGGGGTCAACCTCTAAGTCCAGGATGAAGGAGGTGGTGAGTGAGTCCTCGATGTCTGATGAGGATGTGCTGGTCAAATCCAAGGGAAAAGGAAAATTCAGTGGAGAGAAGTCCGGCAAACGCAAGTCTAATATTTTTGAAGAACCTGGTTCTGTGAAGAGAATGCGAAGTGAAGTCAGTCTTGGCTCTGAATGCCTGAGGCATCAAAAAGTTCTGATGGGGAGTACGTTTGACCCAGCAATCTCTGAGATGGCCGGTATGCGCCAAATTCTGGAAATGGTTGAGTTTCAAAGCTGGGCACATCTATTTCAAATTGATGCCCCTAAGGTATATGAAGCTGAGGTACAAAGCTTCTTTGCTAGCGTCTTTCCGGTTGAGACTGACCACATTTGTGCTTTGGTCCATGGAGTGGACATTGTCTTCGATGTAAAGTTGCTTGGAGAGATTCTTAAAGTTCCTACCGCTGGTGTGAAAAGTACAAGGGATGTATGTCAGTTTAACTTCAGAAATGCCGTAGTCAAAGATAATGCAAACCAAAAGGGGGAGCAGATCCATAAGAAAGCACTCCTTCCTGTGTATCAGCTGTTGTTCGAATTGGTTAACAAAGTTCTATTGCCTCGAGTTGAGAGGCAGTCAGTGACTTCTTAGTCTGACCTGTTCTTGATGAAACAACTGGACAGCTTTTCCCCGGTGAGTCTGCCTGCTATCATGATTGAACACATGCAAAAGGTTGCCTCCTTCAAGGATTGTAATCATGGGCTTCCCTACGGATTCCTGCTTACTCAAGTGTTTAAATTCTTTGAGGTACCACTGGGGACAGGCAAGGTGGGGACTAAGAAACAGACCTTCTCATAGACCACTTTAGAAGAATTCGAGTGCATAGAAAAGAATGGGGGGTAGGCAGTACATCAACCGTCTCATAGCTTATAAATGCTCAGAATAGTGCACCTGAGGAAATTCTTCGGTTGAAGGCCAGGAATACTATCCTGCAAGGTCAGCAAGCCCAAGGGGTTCCGATGTCGAATGATGAAGTGGCTCGTTTGAAAAAGAAAAATGCTGATCTCAGGGCGCAAGTAGAGAACATGAAAGCAGAACTGCTCAATGAGCAAAAGTCGGCAAATGCCCGAATAGACCTCGTTCTCCAAACACTTGTTGCAGCTACCAAGCCTTTTACTCCTAGTGCCCTCTAAATACCCCTTCAGTGACCAGTTTCTGGAAATGTTTGTTAAGTTTTTTTTCTTCTTTGATGTCTTGGCAGATATTTTTGTTTTCTTTTTTATGTGGATTGGGATGAAACACTACTGCTCCCGTTTTAACAAGTCCAATGTTGCCTTTTTGCTTCTTCAAGCAAAGGCATATTAAAGTTTTATCAATAGCAATTCTATCCTCTTTTCTTATACTTCTCTGTTTCTATTCTCTATCATGCTTGTGTGCACATATGTGGCATGAGTTAGCTTAGTTGGACTTCTTTGTGCTGTTTTCTGTTTGGGATTTTTAATGATTCCAAAAGGGGGAAAATAAATAAATAACATGCCATCAACTCAGGGGGAACGCATGTGTTACGCAAAGGCATAGAGTCAGGGGGAACCTATTTTTCCTGTTACTAAATCTGGTTCACACTGATCTAAATGTTAAGTTTGTCATCATCAAAAAGGGGAAATAGGTTTCAAATGTTCTTACCTTATGTTTTGATGCTCTAACAAACTTACTAATAAGAACTAGATAGGGAACCTAACCTACTTGGACTACACTGGAATATACTGCAAGCTTAACGGATTCCAGCTAAAGGTGAACTGTTACAACTTCAGGAGCTAGGACCCAAACAAGGACCCGATACTCTTGCGGGTTCCTCACAGCAGTACAAAGTCAATTGGACACAGCTGGAAATAAAGTGAGTGCCTTCACTGTTTCTACCGCACTGCACTGTCTATAGCGCCCACTCATTCTCTAACCAAATAAAGTACTCACATCATTTCAAGTGATGTGATTAAGGTGTACCTACAATGAACTTATACAAAATATCACTTGAAGGTGTCTGTTTCTTATTCAAGCCTCTTGCAAAAACTGAGAAATCAATTCTCACGAGCTTGAAGAACAAAGTTGAACGCAACTACGGACCTGTTCCCAAAAGTTAGCATGTTGTTGTCCTAGTTGAGTTGTAACTTTGGGATCGTACTTATTATATATCCTAAATTGCTTAGCTAGAAGCATTGATTAGGAATCCCTTTGTATATTCGTAAACTCCCTGAGTTTATGTTGTGGCTAGGTTTAGTCATAAGCAAAATCCGTTATAACCGTAGTGTGACAAAGTGGCTTGTGGTGGAAACATCACAAGTTAGTCAAAGCCTTTGTAACTAGGATAGTTATACAATGGCTTGTGATGAGAGCATCACAAGTTAGTTGAAGTATTTGCAATAGGGTTATCGTAAAGTGGCTTGTAATAGGGAGATTGCAAGTTAGTGAAGTTAAAAGACTACAGGTGTAGGTCGTGGTTTTTTGATCCCCTTTTGTGGGATTTTTCCACGTAAAAATCCTCTGCCTTATTTACGTACAGCTTTACTAGCATTCTCAGTAGAACCAGTAAAGGACCAGGTGCTTTACTATTTGGTGGACTCACACAAACTAACAAATAGGGATGGGGGGTCCTAAGTTTTTTAGCCTAGAGGATCACCCTGTGCAACATAAATAATACTTCATAACTCCCCCAAGACAAGGGTATTACTCATATTATTCAGCAGGCACAGACTATCATCTCCTTCTACCAGATTACTATCTTTGAGTTTTTACCTAAAGCGCTCTAATCAGTTCTAACTCGTGTCCTATGCGTGCACTACTCGTCCCTTACCTATGGTCCTGGAGGCATTGGGACCTCTATTTAGGATGGTTCTAGACTCGACCAAAGTTGCTCAAAATTGTAAAATACTACGCGACATACAAAACAAATTAGGACGTTTCAAATAAAGACAAATAAGGGCTCAAATTAGCCTCCACATATAAACAGCAAATGCACGCAGACTGATTAGCAGGTTTTAGTAATTATAGAGTCCTATAGGCAGGATATCTACGTGATATTGAACAAGCAGGCAATCATATATAATCGGTTTCTGAATGCGGGTATTAGAACCTACCCACATATTTACCTACTGATTTTAGCTTAGCGCATTATCTGGGCGTTTTACACAATAATAGCAAGTCACCCGAATATGGCTAGAGTTATTTGTTTAACCCTATAAGCATGTTGTGTAGGTGATTGACATTGATAACCACAGAAGCACATTCAGAATCATTTAATTTAATCCTATAGGCATGATTTTTATAATCCTAGATTCATTAATTTTGTCATAAAGCTTTTTCAGAAACTTCAGCAGAAGATGCTGAAGTTATTTAGTTCATTTGTAAAAACTTCAGCATTATATAAGCTGAAGTTTTTGAAAAAGCTTTATAACATACTAGATAAATAATCACCTTATTCTTTCATAGTGTATTACTACTATAAAATAATCAGATTGCCAACAGTATCTAAATCATAAATTTTAGGAACAATAAACGTTAAAAGAACAGAATTATCATGAAAAGAATTAGAAAGTGTGACCTTAAACTTCCCGTACGTGGAAATATTCACAAATTATTGTCTACTAACTTACGTAATTATTTATAATTTATTTTTAAATAATCTGATAAACATACTTATGGCAATCATCGCATGAACTGAAGTATCCTAGCAGCATCAACAACAGCAGAAGAAAGAAGAAGAAGAAAACGAAGGAGGAGAAGGAGGAGGAGAAAGGGGCTGAAGTTGTTTAAAAAGTGGGTACAAATTTAAACTTTTAAAAAAAATGAGTATAGGTTAAATGGGGGCGACCAAATAGGACGCCCCGTGCAATTTTTACTGTCCATTCTGGTTATATTGTAGTCTGTCAGCAATTGAAAACTATCAAATTTCTCTTTTGGAGTCCATATGCTTAAAATTTGACATTTGGAAACTAAATAAACTTTGTTACTCCTATATATTTATCTTGGACTCAGTTATGCGACGGAGACAAAGTTTTCACCGAGGGATAATATATATATATATATATATATATATATATATATATATATATATATATATATATATATATATATAATGTAATATTCTAAACCCCTCGCTTTACCCATAATTCAGTCTAATGCTTTTTTAGTCTACACTACATAATTTTAAAGATTATTGAAAAAAGTCTAAAGAGACTGAAAGAGTCTATAACTAGTGGGTTCACCTTTTGTTTACATAGCATATCTCACTAAGTCTTTCTCCTATCGACTTATAGACTCTCGTTGATAGAAGAGTTCAGCAAATCGAAAACCAAATCAAATCGAAAATCAAATCAATACCAAAAAAAATAATATTTATTTATTTGATTTGGTTTTAGTTTTTAATTTTAAAAATCTACAAAATCAAAAAATAATAGAAAAAATTAAACCAAACCGACTATATAAATATCTGAAATTAAAAATTATAGCTACCTATATTTATGTATGTGTTTATATAAAAAATTTAAAATCATATGGTACATATATAATAATCTTTTGCAATCTTGGTTTGTAGCTCTTTACTTTTACGATATTCTAGTTCGTTGTTTTTATATTTTTTTATTCATTATTTTATAAATTTAAGAATCTATTTTATGATAAAAATATTTTATTTCGCAATATATGTCGCATATCTAGAAAAATGATAGAAAATATGAAAAACTGACAAAAATCAAGCCGATGAAAAATCGACTTGATTAGTTTAATTGGATTTGGTTTCAGTATTTAAAAACCCAATTTTAATTTGATTTTGTTTTGGGAGAAAAAACGACTCAAACCGAAATATGAACACCCACTTTTAAATATGCAATATGTCATCCGTGCACCTCTTTAATTTATTATTATAATATCTACTAAGTAAGTCTATGACTAGTTAGGACAACTCTTACCTCGTATTAATAGTAACCAACATATCACCAAAGGTAGTGACATCGTTAGAAAAATTAAGACGACAAATAATATAACCTATTTTGGTTCATCAAGTAAATTCTGAATTCATTTACGTTAACAAAGTTGCTTTTTTTACTTCTTAATATTCTTGACGATACAATTTATATGAATCAATAATATTGTTATCTTGTTTTAAAAATAAGACTCCTTTTCACAATTCCCCTTTGATTAGGACTTATGAATTTTGTCAAGATATAGGATAATCTAGTAGAGAGTATCTTAGCCTAGACCATTTAATTTGATGTAAACATCGAAATGCTAGTCCATTTCGATGGTAGTCCAGAAAGGGAGCCTTAGCGTGACTGGTAAAATTGCTGCCATGTGACCAGGAGGTCACGGGTTCGAGCCGTGGAAACAGCCTCTTGCAGAAATGCAGGGTAAGGCTGCGTGCGATAGACCCCGCGCATAGCGGGAGCTTAGTGCACCGTGCTGCCCTTTTACCGAAATGCTAGTCCAGTTTTCTTAAGGAACTCAGACAATTAAACATGTGACGAAATAATCACTGAACTGTCTTTCACCTCCTTTTTTACATTTCTAGATTCAATTGATTTAAGGTTTGATTTTCTTAAGGTCCACCATACATATTCCTTAATCAAAATTTAATTTGCTCCACTTAATATGCTACTCAATTTTGACTAATTTAAAAAATGCTAACTTTTCCTTGATCTTTCCTTTTCAATGGATAGTGAGATTGTATACGATCAAAATCAAGGAGCCCGATTTCGAAGTCTTAAATTGGGCTATGAGTCCGAGTCCGGGCGACTCGAAGTGGAGGTCGGACCCGGCTGAAGGACACTCACCTCAAGGAAGCAGATCGAAGGCCTGGCACGACCTACATCGAGGGCAGCACAATCTCGAAGACACTCAAGAATGAGCGGGAATTTTTCAAGGACATGTGGATCACGGCATAAATTAAAGGATAAGATTTGTACGAAATGGTACAGGTCCGTACTAGGTTATTATACACCTGTACTGATAGGATTCTTTACCACAATGAGGAATGTAATATATTGGGGTTTTCTCCTCCTATTATAAAGGGGACCCCAATCATTTGTAAGGACATCTAAGTTACTGCAATAGAACATTCCACTCTGCTTTTCTTGTTTACCGTGCTCAACAGTTGTTCTTCAGCTTTATTGGCTTTACTTTATTGTTCAAACCTTATTGTTCTTAGTTGATGTAACGACCCGACCGATCGTTTTGAGCTCTAGCGCGCCGTTCAAAAGTTTGAGGCCATGAGCAGCTTCAATTTAGGCACTATGACTTGTACGCGTGGTCAGAATTGAATTTCGGAAAGTTCGGAGTTGACTTGGAGAGGAAATTCTCATTTCGGAAGCTTTAAGTTGAGAGAATTCACTAGGATGGGAGTTCAGAGTAAACGACCCCAGAATGGGGATCTGAAGGTTCCAGTAGGTTCGTATGATGATTTCGAACTTGTGCGTATGCCTGGATCAGGTTTTGGATGACCCGGGAGCGTTTTGGCGCCTATTGTGGAAGTTAGCATTTTGGAGGAAATTTTATAAGTTTGGGTTGAAGTGCATTTCAGTGTTATTGATGTCCATTTGGGATTCCGAGCCTGGGAGTAGCTCCGTAAGGTGATTCTGGAGTTGGGAGCGCGATCGGAAGTGAATTCGAATGTCCGTGGGTCATTTTGGAGTCATTTGGCTAAAGATAGAAATTTGAAGGTTTTTAAGATGTTTGACTGGAGGTGGACTTTTTGATATCAGGGTCAGAATCCGATTCCGGAAGTTGGAGTACGTCCGTAATGTCGAATTTGACTTGTGTGCAAAATTTGAAGCCAATCGGACGTGATTTAATAGGTTTAAACATCGAAAGTAGAAGTTTAAAATTCTAAAGTTCATAAAGCTTGGATTGGAGGTCGATTCGTGGGTTTAGCATTGTTTGATATGATTTGAGGCCTCGAGCAAGTCCGTAATGTGATTTGGGACTGGTTGGTATGATTGGTTGGGGTCCTGGGGGCCTCGGGTGGATTCCGGGTGGATAACGGATGGAAAATAAAATTTTTAAAAGGCTGAAGTTGCTGGTTGCTGGTATAACCGCACCTACGAGACTTGGGCCGCAGGTGCGGAGCCGCAGAAGCGGCTCTGTGGTTGTAAATGCGGTATTGGCGGGGGAGAGCTGGGATCGCAGATGCGGTCATCTTGCCGCAGAAGCGGAACCGCACCTGCGGGTGCTGAGGCGCAGAAGCGGAAAGGGCAGCATGGAGAGAAACCGCAGGAGCAGTAGAGGGACCGCACCTGCGGAACCGCAGAAGCGGCCGTGTGACCGCAGGTGAGGAAGTGCTAGAGGCAGAATGTTCTTTTAAAATCGGGGGTTGGTCATTTTTTCCCATTTTTTCATTGGTTGTGGACGATTTTGGAGAGCTTCAAGTGGGGTTTTTCATCATCAACGACAAGGAAAGCTAATCCCACCTATCTTGAGTTAAATATATCGATTGTGTATGGATTTTAGCATATAAATTGGTAGAAATTTGGGGGTTTGAGGAAAACTAAGAAAATTGATATTCTTGGAATTTGAGCATAATTTTTGGTATGAAATTGAGAGTAAATTATATATTTGAGTTCGTGGAGTTATGGGTAAGCTTAATCTTTGAAAATTTTCGGAATCCGGGCACGTGGGCCCGAGGGCGTTTTTGTCAACTTTTCGATCGAAGTTAGGAATTGTTATAAATTGGATTGTAATGAGTAATTGAGCATATATTAACGGATTTGCATAAATATTGGCTAGTTTGGAGCGTTGTGCATCAATTTGAGTCTTCGGAAGGGTGTGGAAGGCTGGTTATGGATCTTCGGAGCGAGGTGAGTCTCCTTTTTTAACCTTGTAAGAGGGAATTGTCTCCATAGGCGAAATAATTGGTTATGTGCTCCTATTTGCGGGGGATACGTGCGCACAAGGTGACGAGAGTCCGTGCGTAGCTACTAATATGTGTAAGTCCGGGTAGTCTAGGATCCAAAAGTATGCTATACTTGGAATATCTGCAACCTTATTGACAGTTGAATCGCTTAAATCCTATCAAAGTGGTAAATGAATTTCTAAAAAGAATTAAACTTCATCTTTTTTCTAAACTGTTAAATGAGAATTGGTTTTCTTTGGATAATTGTTTCCTGATGACTTCTTGATTGACTGTTTGTGCGTGTTTAAATTTTGGAACGGGCCGAACGCCTCGGTAGATTAAATAGATGCATCTATGGTTCGCTCCATTCGACCCTCTGGCAGTGCACAGTTTCAATATTGTTGGATCGGGCCGTACGTCCTCGGCATGAGTTGTGCACGCTTGTATTGCTTGCCTTGAGAACTATTGATATTGCTATCTGCTCTCCTCGACTTGAGATAATTGTTAATTTATGGATTATGACTCCGGTGACTTTAAATAAAGAGGAAACTTTCACCTGTTTAGTGACTCATTTGAATCTACTGTCGTTCTTAATAAATCCGTGAGTCGTCGCACTAATGATATTATTATTGGACCATTAGTAAGTTCCGAAGTTACCATCTCGTCTCTACTTCTTCGAGATTAGGCGGGATACTTACTGAGTACACATTGTTTTTTGTACTCATGCTACGCTTGCTGTGCATTTTATTGCACTGGTACAGCAATTTCTATTGGCCTACTGGGCGTAGCAGCATGGGTGACCCGGAGACTAGGTGAGTTGTACATCCTTGAGGCGACCCGCAGCTAGTATAGTCTCTCTCAGGATTATATTTATTTTCTATCCCCTTTGTGTTCCGGACAACTATTGTACTTTATTCAAATTCTTAGAAATTGCTCATGCACTAGTGACACCGGGTTCTGGGATGGTTATGAAGTATTCTGTATTAATTGCTCATCATTTAATATAAATTGAAGCGATTATCTTTTTATTTGTAAACTTGGAGGAAAATCATAGATTTCAAGAGTATCAAAACAAGAATTTTATTAAGTATTCTGGGTTGGCTTGCCTGACAGTTGTGTCCGGCGCCATCGCGACCCTTAGTGGATTTTGGGTCGTGACAACATGGTATCAGAGCACTAGGTTCCTAGGGTCTCACGAGTCATGAGCAAGTCTAGTAGAGTCTCGCGGATCGGTACGGAGACGTCTGTACTTATCTTCGGGAGGCTGCAGGACTGTTAGGAGTACTTCCCTTCTTGATTCCTTTTCATGTGATTTGATCCCTATAGGCTTATGCCTTTAATTCCTTCCTATTCAATCTTATGCGACGCGCACCGCTTGTTATAAATCGAGAATTGAAGAATTGTAATGGTAATACCGATACAGTCCGAGGTGTTTCTCCCTGCATAGTTGTCTGGGCTATTATCGTTGCCTTGTGGAGGGATATTGTGTAGTTTCAGCTCATTAGCGGTACTTCTGAGAGCTCTGAGGCTGGGCAAAAGTTGCCATGATTCTATGAACGATTGTTCGGCAGTATTGATATGATGGTAGGATGTTTGCCTACGTGTCGGGGCAGTGAATGACTTGAAGGGAGGTTTACTCAGTGTATAATCTAGAGATTCGGTATTTTATTCCCGACAGGGGAAAGGCAATCGGACTAAGAATGGTCAGATGTGGGCTGTTGGAGTAATGAGACTTGGTATTTGCAAGCGTGGTGGAGTTTTCTTCTATGACGAGGTGTCGTTGTCCTAATTGAATGTACTAAGTTCACCGGTGTTATGATCTTCTACAATTCATCTTTGGGGTAAGCTATTGTGAAATAGTATTGAAGATGCGACTGTCAGATATCGCGGGGTGCGGTGGTTTAGGATTGAATCAGTGTTTCTAATGTTGACGGTTCGAGAAAGATGACCTTCAGAAAGGTTAAAAGTTAGCAGCAATTGTGGGTTCAAGTGCCATGGAGGTAGGTTTTATTTACGTCAACAATTGAGCAGCAAAGGATGAGGAAGGACATGTGGGGAGTGTTAGGCGGTGGTTAAAATTTCTAGAAGGCCAGGTATAAGAAGCAAAGGTTGAGTAGTCGACTAAAGGGGTGAGTTCCGCCAAAGTGAGTTTGGAGTGATTTGGGAAACTTTAGGGATTAGTGATTTGGGCGTAGGTATTAATTTGAAGTATGGGTTATTATTCGACAAGATATATGATATAACGGAAAGGAGCTGCTTGAAATGAAGAAGGATACAACCCAACTTTGAATTAGATGGATGTTGCCGCGTAGCCAATCGATGTCCACGAGGGTTGAATGGACTTGTGTAGCTAGAGAGTGGTCTTGGACTTAGTATGGGTCATTAATGTCATGGTGATTGCACCCTGTGTAGCAGTGTTGGAAGACGTCGGCACATAAATCCCACAGGTGGGTTACCTCCACTGAGCGGATCGATGGTCGCATGGTTGGCAAAGCTTCTGCGGAAATTCTATTGGTTATACAGCAAGGAGATTGTTTGTGCGAATGTGGTTGATGATTCAGAGAAAAAGGGGTTTTACAGAAAGATTCCGAGAATGTTGGCGGTTGATGGCGGAAGGTTATGTCAATATGAGATAAATGATCCTGGTGAATTCCAAAGTTGTGTAATGATGGCTCCAAGCTATGTGGGAGAGTCCCACCGCCTATGATTAAGATTACATGGTTAACTACTTGCAAGGTTTTGGGGTTATTGGCATATTGATGGATCACTTCAGCTAAGGAAGGAACATAATTGGTAGTTCGAGCAAAGGAATAGTTAGAGGTGTGCTATGGTTGGCCTTATTGGCTCATGTTCAGACTTGGGGAAGGATTCTGGATCTATGCCTTGTATAGATGGGTTTCAAGGGAAATGATTCTGCCGGGTGCTTCGTCGAGAGGTTATTCGTGTGCTAGGAGATTTGTGGAATTGATTATATTCGGGGCCAAGTAAGAGCGGGTGGCTCTCAGCAACGGTCCTAGTGGGTTCAAAGGGGCAAAGCGTAGTGCCTAGTGATTTCGAGCCTATAGGTACGGTTAAGAATTCAAGCTTTGTAGCAGCTTATGAGAAGAGGCACAGAATGTTCTATGAGGTTTTGACTTGCAGTGTAGCCTTTGGGAGGTATGAAATGGTTCGTGGGATTTGAGACAGCATGGTCTCGTGATTCAAGGTCACTCGAGATGAGTGTGGATGGAATGTGTTATGTGTTGAATGGAATTATTATTATTTCTAAGGCAATCAAGGATAAATTGAAAGAAGATTGACTGATTAGCCATAGTTGAATTGGCATATTGGTGGCTTAGGACACTACTTGGAGATTTGCATATTCTACGATTATGAGGATTCACTCGTGTGTTGCCATGGTTCTCTTGGAATGAGTTAAGTAAAAAAAGTTTTATATGATGAAGTGTTATTCTATTAGTGATTCCGGATTTGTGATGAAAAATCGTGTTCTATCGTATGTTGATTCCGGATTTATGATGAAAAATCGTGTTCTATCGTATGTTGGCATGTGGGGTGCGGTGAGTGGTATGGAATTCGATGAGATGAGCAAGGTTGCAATTCGGTGTCGACAAGGGGTGTCATGAGCTCAGATGAGCGGGAAAGTAGTTTCAGTGTTTAAAGTAAGCTGGTATTGTCTTCAGCATCACCTAAAATCGGTGTTTGTGAAAGAGGCTTTGCATCCTGGTTATGGATTCTTGATCGCTTTTCAGTGTTAATGTAACTGGTGGTATGGATGTGAAAACTTGTTATCTATTACAGAAGATCGTGGGAGCGAGCCCCACGGGAAGATTGTATAGGTATGGCACGTAGTTACTTGATTGGTTGGAGAATGAAACCAAGTATGGAGATTGTGGTGACATCGTAAATTTGAGAATTGATGCCCAGAGGGCACTCGATTTATTGGGTTATGGATTGTGGATGATTACTCCGGTTATGATGGTTGTTCTTATGTGTTATGAGAGAAAGGGGAGTTATTATGGACCTTTGAAAGGTTATTAGCCTAGTTTAGTGCGATCAGGATCAGCTAGAGGTATGTGGATGGATTCAAATTTGAATATGGGGATCTATATTAGGCCAGATATGTTCATTTCAGTAATGCGCCCCTTATGGAGGAGTAGTCAGGGTGCTATATCGTCGTCAGATATTTTATGTAATGATACATTGCGCCATGTGAGTTGTGAGACACCTTGGGAAATTGCTTATGTGTTGAGGTTCCGCGTAGAGATGATGTTATGTGAGAAGTTCAGATCGTATATCGCACCTCAGTTGTGCTTGAGTTTTGTAGCCTATGGCACTATATGTCTCCCCAGAGATGGTATTATGCACTTAACGTGCTTGTGACCGATATTCAGTATTTTGTTGTAATGAGCAATTTAGCTCGATATGTATCTTCTTATGTGAGTTATATGTGCGGATCGGGTTGCACGCCGCAATAGTGTGATGTTGAGTACAGTTCCCTATATCTATTTTATGTGTTTTGTTTCCCATTTTTCTAAGGAAAACTCATATTAGCTGTGTGCCCGCGTCGTATGTATGATTCTCGAGTGGGGTAATTGAATTTCCTTTTCAGAGTTCATTTTCCTTTTATATCACGTTCGAATTGGTAGCCTATTGGCACGTTGGGGCATCATATGAGACTTTTGACCATGTCCGGGGTGGCTTATTGCCTGAGCAGTTCGTACTGGGTGAGACGAGATCATTGGACTTAGGATCAGTGCAATCTGAATATATGAAGTATATTAAAGAGCAAAGACCATTATTTGGTTCAGAAAGATGTGATGGTTCTTGGCAGGGTATAGACCCCATATATCGTTGATTCGGCAGTTGGTTATGAATTCCTACACGTCTCTTCAGTCGTGGCGGTATTGTAAAAGTTAGAGCAAGACCTATGTAGGTCATGAGGTGCAACGGGAGCATCAGATTCGTGGAATTTCGAAGTGTTTGATCGGAGAATGCTATTGTGGTTCTGTGAGTAAAGTGGTGCAAGGCGTGAATTCAGCTAAGATATGCAGTCATGTTTTGGTGCTGCGTGTAGTTATTGATATGGTGAGCGTATGTTTGAACATGTCTGACAGAGAATTCCGAATGATGGAATTGGGCTTTAAGGCTTATTTGTTTAAGTGAAAAAGGAAATCTTCAGAATTGCTCGAGCTAATGTGCTCAACTAGGTTGTGGTAGCACGGGCAGGTGCACCAGGTGTTTAACAGTGATTCCAGACAACCCCAGCACAGTTCCTAGCACGTTCGAGGATGAACGTATGTTTAAGTGGGAGAGGATGTAACGGCCTGACCGGTCGTTTTGAGCTCTAGCGCGCCGTTCAGCAATTTGAGGCCATGAGCAGCTTCAATTCAGTCACTATGACTTGTACGCGTGGTCAGAATTGAATTTTAGGAAGTTCGAAGTTGACTTGGAGAGGAAATTCTCATTTCGGAAGCTTTAAGTTGAGAGAATTAACTAGAATGGGAGTTCAGAGTAAACGACCCCGGAATCGGGATCTGAAGGTTCCAGTAGGTTTGTATGATGATCTCGGACTTGGGCGTATAACCGGATCGGGTTTTGGATGACCCGAGAGCGTTTTGGTGCCTTGTGGAAGTTAGCATTTTGGAGGAAATTTCATAAGTTTGGGTTGCAGTGCATTTCACTGTTATTGATGTCTGTTTGGGATTTCGAGCCTTGGAGTAGCTCCGTAAGGTGATTCTGGAGTTGGGAGCGCAATCGGAAGTGAATTCGGATGTCCATGGGTCATTTTGGAGTCATTTGGCTAAAGATAGAAATTTGAAGTTTTTTGAGATGTTTGACCGGAGGTGGACTTTTTTATATCGGGGTCGGAATCCAATTCCGGAAGTTGGAGTAGGTCCGTAATGTCGAATATGACTTGTGTGCAAAATTTGAAGCCAATCGGACATGATTTGATAGGTTTAAACATCGAAAGTAGAAGTTTGAAATTCTAAAGTTCATAAAGCTTGGATTGGAGGTCGATTCGTAGTTTTAGCGTTGTTTGATATGATTTGAAGCCTCGAGCAAGTCCGTAATGTGTTTTGGGACAAGTTGGTATGATTGGTTGGGGTCCCGGGGGCCTCGGGTGGATTCCGGGTGGTTAACCGATCGAAAATGGAATTTTTGAAAGGCTCTGGTTGCTGGTTGCTGGTATAATCGCACCTGCGAGACTTGGGCCGCAGGTGCGGAGCCGCAGAAGCAGCCCTGTGGTCGCAGATGCGGTATTGGCGGGGGAGAGCTGGGACCGCAGATGCAGTCATCTCGCCGCAGAAGCGGGACAGCACCTGCGGGTGCTGAGGCGCAGAAGCGGAAAGGGCAGCCTGGAGAGAAACCGCAGGAGCGGTAGAGGGACCGCACCTGCAGAACCGCAGAAGCGGTCGTGTGACAGCAGGTGCGGAAGTGCTGGAGGCAGAAGGTTCTTTTAAAATCGGGGGTTTGTAATTTTATCCCATTTTTTCATTGGGTGTGGACGATTTTGGAGAGCTTCAAGTGGGGTTTTTCGTCATCAGCGACAAGGTAAGCTAATCCCACCTATCTTGAGTTAAATATACCGATTATGTATGGATTTTAGCATGTAAATTGGTAGAAATTTGGGGGTTTGAGCAAAACTAAGAAAATTGATATTCTTAGAATTTGACCACAATTTTGGGTATGAAATTGAGAGTAAATTATATATTTGAGTTCGTGGAGTTATGGGTAAGCTTAATCTTTGAAAATTTTCGGAATCCGGCCAAGTGGGCCCGAGGGCATTTTTGTTAACTTTTTTATCGAGGTTAGGAATTGTTATAAGTTGGATTGTAATGAGTAATTGAGCATATATTAATGGATTTGCATAATTATTGGCTAGTTTGGAGCGTTCTGCATCAATTTGAGTCTCCGGAAGGGCGTGGAAGGCCGATTATGGATCTTCGGAGCGAGGTGAGTGTCCTTTCTAAGAGGGAATTGTCCCCATAGGCAAAATAATTGGTTATGTGCTCCTATTTGTGGGTGCTATGTGTGCACGAGGTGCCGAGAGTCCGTGCGTAGCTACTAATATGTGTAAGTCCGGGTAGTCTAGGATCCAAAAGCATGCTATACTTAGAATATCTGCAACCTTATTGACAGTTGAATCGCTTAATTCCTATCAAAGTGGTAAATGAATTTCTAAAAAGAATTAAACTTCATTTTTTTCTAAATTGTTAAAAGAGAATTGGTTTTCTTTGGATAATTGTTTCCTGATGACTTCTTGATTGACTGTTTGTGCGTGTTTAAATTCTGGAACATGCCGAACGCCTCGGTAGATTAAATAGATGCATCTATGGTCCACGCCATTCGACCCTCTGGCAGTGCACAGTTTAAATATTGTTGGATCGGGCCGTACGTCCTCGGCATGAGTTGCGCACGCTTGTATTGCTTGCCTTGAGAATTATTTATATTGCTATCTGCTCTCCCCGCTTGAGATAATTGTTAATTTATGGATTATGAATCCGGTGACTTTAAATAAAGAGGAAACTTTCACCTGTTTTGTGACTCATTTGAATCTACTGTCGTTCTTAATAAATCCGTGAGTCATCGCATTAATGATATTATTATTGAACCATTAGCAAGTGTCGAAGTTGCAATCTCGTCTTTACTTCTTCGAGATTAGGCAGGATACTTACTGAGTACACGTTGTTTTCGTACTCATGCTACACCTGCGGTGCATTTTATTGCACAGGTACAGGGATTTCTATTGGCCTGCTAGGCGTAGCTGCATGGGTGGCCCGGAGACTAGGTGAGTTGTACTTCCTCGAGGCGACCCGCAGCTAGAATAGTCTCTCTTAGGATTGTATTTATTTTCTGTCCCCTTTATGTTCCGGACAGCTGTTGTACTTTATTCAAATTCTTAGAAATTGCTCATGCACTTGTGACACCGGGTTCTGGGATGGTTATGAAGTATTCTGTATTAATTGCTTATCATTTAATATAAATTGAAGCGATTATCTTTTTATTTGTAAACTTGGAGGAAAATCATAGATTTCAAGAGTATCAAAATGAGAATTTAATTAAGTATTCTGGATTGGCTTGCCTGACAGTGGTGTCCGGCGCCATCACGACCCTTAGTGGATTTTGGGTCGTGATAGCTGACCTCGAGGTCCCTGGGATAATCAAGCTCGAGGCCCCTGTTACTCCAACAATGCTGTTTTGGTTCAACAATTCTTGGCACTTAAGCGTAATATTACTTGTATAATCACTAGTATTAGAATATATCACATATCTTTAAAACCACAAATTATCTTTAATTGTTACTCACATTTTTCGAGGTAAACAGTTTGGCGCCCACCGTGGAGCTAAAAATAATAGTAATTATTTTAGTGCTGGTTTTCTGATAACACACGTTATTCTTCACAATTTTTCTTGTCAAAGATTCTTTGATTTCAGGTTTGGATATGTCTAGCACTCAAATCGCACTTGCTCATGACTTGGAGAAAACAGCGGTATAGGGGTTGAAGTACCACCCATAAACCCTAAGGGAGTGCAAAGCATGGAGCCAGTTGATATCAGTTCGCACAACGCTCTAGACACGGACGCAGGAACAGACCCGTAAGGAATGCACACAGGGAAGCGCGAGATGGAGTCCAGGAAACACAAGGATTAGAAGAAGGAGGAGTCTGCTTCCAAGTGATATTCGAGATGCTGCAAGCTCAGGAAGACGCCATCGCTCAACTTTAGAGTAAGAACAAAACTCCTAACACCACCGAACCAGTAAACGCCCAGCATGAACCAGTGGTAGAGAGGCCCAATGAAAGCGGCTCGAGGGCTGACCCTTCTATCATGAAAATGCTCGAGGAACTGACTAAAAGGATCGAGTCAGGAGAAACGAAGATAGAAGACAACGATAAAAAGGTGAAAACTTATAACTCCCGGGTAGACCAGATACTGGGAGCACCTCAAATTTTGAACGGTCTAGATGCTAAAAAATTCATACGAAAACCTTTCCCCCCAAGTGCGGCTCCGATGCCCATCCCCAAGAATTTTCACATGCCCGATATACCGAGATACAACGGAACAACTGACCCTAATGAACATATTACTTCATACACTTGTGGAATCAAGGGAAATGACTTGAATAAGGATGAAATCGAGTCTGTATTATTGAAAAAGTTTGGGGAAATACTATCAAAAAGATCTATGATTTGGTATCACAACTTAGCTCCTAACTCTATTGATTCGTTTGCTATGTTGGCGGATGCCTTCGTGAAGGCACACACCAGGGCCATAAAGTTGGCCACAAGAAAACGAATGTCTTCAAAATAAAACAAAGGGATGATGAGATGCTAAGGGAGTTCTTGTCCCGGTTTCAGATGGAAAGAATGGAATTACCACCGGTCTCCGATGACTGGGCAGTTTAGGCCTTTATGAAAGGTTTGAATGAAAGAAGCTCGATTGCATCTCGACAGCTAAAGCAAAACTTTATCGAATATTCAGTTGTGACATGGTCGGATGTGCACAATCGTTATCAGTCAAAAATTAGGGTCGAGGACGACCAGTTGGGAGCCCCCTCGGGCTTAGTTCATCCTAACAAATTTGCGCCCAAGCCCCCGAGGGACACAGATCGGGGATCAAGATTCAATAAAGAATGCTATCAACCATATGCCGATCGAAGAAACAACAGCCTGAGCCACAACACCTCTCAGAGCTATCGAAGAAGTGACCAAGGTCAAGGTTCTCGGGACTCATGAGCATAGATGCATCAGGGATCATCTCAGCTATTGGGAGAATCAAAGATACTAAGTGGCCAAGTCCAATATAGACTGATCCCTACCAAAGGAACCCGAACTTGATGTGCAAGTATCATGGCACGCATGGTCATAGAATAGAGGATTGCAGGCAACTTAGGGAAGAAGTGGCTAGGTTATTTAATGAGGGCCACCTTCGAGAATTCCTATGTGATCGGGCTAAGAATCACTTCAGGGAGAGGGATGCAGGAAGAAAGAATGAACCTGAAGAACCTCAACATGTCATTCACATGATCATCGGTGGAGTCGACGTCCCACAGGGACCAATATTCAAACGTACCAAAGTATCTGTCACAAGGGAGAAACGGACTCGGGATTACATGCCCGAGGACACCCTCACATTCTACGAGGAAGGCATCAAGGCTATAGCTCAACCTCACAACGATGCACTGGCAATTTCTATACTTTTAAATAAAGTTCAAGTTAAACGTGTTCTCGTGGATCCAGGTAGCTTGACAAATATAATCAGGTCAAGGGTCGTGGAGCAGCTCGGGTTGCTCGATCAAATCATACCGGCATCTCGGATCTTGAATGGCTTTAACATGGCAAGTGAAACAATGAAGGGAGAAATCATCCTCCCAGTCAACGTGGCCGAAACCATAGAAGACACCAAATTTCATGTCATCGAATGTGAAGTGAGGTATAATGCTTTGCTTGGAAGGTCGTGGATCCATAGCGTGAGGGCGGTGCCGTTGACCCTTCATCAGATGATGAAGTTCCCAACGAAGGATGGCGTGAAAACAATATATGGAGAGAAGCATGCAGCTAAGGAGATGTTTGCAGTGCACGACTTGGCACCGGTATCAGCACCATCTACATCGAAATAGTCGAAGGACGAACAGGTGGCCAAATAGCAATCACAGCCTGTGCCCTTTGTTGAGCCCGAGGGACAAGTGTTTGATGAACAGGTAGCTGAGGTCGAAGAAGAAAATTTCCTTATCCCCCAAACCTTCATTTCCCCCGAGGAATCAGATGCGACAAAATCGACGGTCGAAGAACTTAAATAGGTCATATTGATCGAGCATCTTCCGGAACGAAAGGTATATCTGGGGATGGGGTTAAACCCCAAACTCGGAAAAGACTCATTCAGTTTCTCATTGATAACATTGATTACTTTGCTTGGTCCCACTTAGATATGACAGGGATCCAACTAGAGATAACTACCCATCGTCTAAGTGTCGATCCCAAATTTAAACCGGTGAAGCAAAAGAGGAGACCTCAGTCCGAGGTGAAGCATGCATTCATCAAAGAAGAGGTAACAAAACTTCTTATAATAGGATCCATCAGGGAAGTAAAATATCCTGAATGGCTAGCTAATGTAGGGGTAGTCCCTAATAAGGGGAAAAAAAATAGAATGTGTGTAGATTACAAAGATTTGAACAAAACA
This sequence comes from Nicotiana attenuata, assembly GCF_001879085.1. NCBI lineage: Eukaryota > Viridiplantae > Streptophyta > Magnoliopsida > Solanales > Solanaceae > Nicotiana > Nicotiana attenuata. The sequence continues at coordinate 1,137,566 of NW_017670264.1, read as the reverse complement.
TGCCCTAAAGATTCTTTCTCATTGCCCAACATCGATCGTTTGATCGATGCTACAGCCGGCCACGAGATCCTTACCTTTCTCGATGCCTACTCCGGGTACAACCAAATTCAAATGAACCGGGAGGATAGGGAAAAAACTTCATTCATCACGAAGTATGGTACGTATTGTTATAATATGTTGCCCTTCAGGATACTTAATGTAGGAGCCACATATCAACGCCTAGTTAATACGATGTTCGAACATCGAATAGGAAAATACATGGAAGTTTATATTGATGACATGATAGTTAAGTCCCTACGCATAGAGGAACATTTGACCCATTTGCAGGTGACATTCGACATCCTTAGAAAGTACAACATGAATCTCAACCCCGAGAAATGCACTTTTGGAGTCGGCTCGGGCAAGTTCTTAGACTTCATGGTGTCGAACAGAGGTATTGAGATCAACCCCGATAAAATCAAAGCCATTGAGGAAATCACCATGGTGAACAATGTGAAATCCATGCAACGGCTGACCAGACGGATAGCTGCCCTAGGTCGATTTATCTCGAGGTCATCAGATCGGTGCCATCACTTCTTTTCCCTACTAAAAAAGAAGAAGAACTTTGCATGGACTCTGGAGTGCCAACAAGCCTTGCAAGAACTAAAACAATATATCTCGAGCCCACCCCTGCTCCATACTCCAAAGGAGGATGAAACACTCTACTTGTATCTGTCCGTGTCTGAGGTAGCGGTGAGTGGGGTGTTGGTTCGAGAAGAGCAAGGTACACAATTTCTTGTCTATTACGTGAGTCGAACCCTAGGAGATGCTGAAACCAGGTACCCATATTTGGAAACGTTATCTCTTGCATTAATAAACGCATCTAGGAAATTAAAACCATATTTTCAATGCCATCCTATATGTGTACTGACTACATACCCTTGCATAAGCCCGAATTATCGGGCAATTGGCCAAGTGGGCCATCTAACTTGGAGGATATGATATCAAATATCAGCCTGGAACGGCTATCAAGTCTCAAATTTTGGCAGACTTCATGGACGACTTCACGCCTGCCTTCGTACCCGAAATAGAAAAGGAACTCTTGCTAAAAACGGGTACGTCATCGGGGGTTTGGACCCTCTTCATAGACGGTGCCTCGAATGTGAAAGGATCTAGGCTCGGCATCGTTTTGAACCGCCTACGGGCAGTGTTATTAGGAAATGTATCAAAACTTCTAAATTTACTAACAATGAGGCCAAGTATGAGGCCATGATTACAGGTCTTGAACTAGCCAAGGGCCTTAAAGCAGAGGTCATCGAGGCAAAGTGTGATTCCCTTTTGGTAGTAAATCATGTAAAGGGAAGCTTCGAGGTTCGAGACGATCGAATGCAAAGGTACTTAGACAAACTTCAAATGACATTGCATCGCTTCAAGGAGTGGAAACTGGACCATGTACCTCGAGAACAGAATAGCGAGGCCGATGCACTTGCAAACTTAGGGTCATCGGTCGAAGAAGACGATATCGTTCTGGGGGCTGTCGTCCAGCTATCGAAGTCGGTGGTTGAAGAAGGCCATGCAGAGATTAATTCAACAAGTTTAACGTGGGATTGGAGGACTAAGTACATCGATTACTTGAAGCATGGGAAGCTCCCCGCGTACCCAAAAGAATCAAGAACACTTCGAGCCAAAGCAGCTCGATTCTCGCTCAATGAAAATGGAATGTTGTACAGAAGAACCTTCGACGGACCAATGGCAGTGTGTTTGGGACCCGGGGTCACTGATTATGTACTACGGGAAATCCACGAGGGTACCTGTGGGAACCATTATGGTGCAGACTCTTTGTTTCGCGAGGTGATCAGAGTAGGGTATTATTGGGATAGCATGGAAAAGGATACCAAGGAGTTTGTTCGTAAGTGTGATAAATGCCAGAGATTTGCATCAATAATCCATCAACCCGGTGAACAACTCCACTCGGTCCTATCCCCGTGGCCATTTATGAAATGGGGGGTGGACATCATCGGCCCCTTACCAATGGCGCCAGGTAAAGCTAGATTTATTTTCTTTATGACTGACTACTTCTCAAATGGGTTGAAGCGCAGGCCTTCGAGAAGGTAAGAGAAAAAGAAGTCATCGACTTCATATGGGACAACATTATATGTCGGTTTGGGATACCCGCCGAAATAACATGCGACAATGGGAAATAGTTTATCGGCAGCAAAGTGACAAAATTCCTCGAGGACCATAAAATCAGAAGGATCCTATCAGCACCTTACCACCCAAGTGCAAATGGTCAGGCCGAGTCCACAAACAAAACCATCATTTGAAACTTGAAGAAAAGGTTAGATGATGCAAAGGGGAAATGGAGAGAAGTGTTGCCCGAGGTGTTATGGGCATATCGGATGACGTCGAAGTCAAGAACGGGGGAGACCCCGTTTTCTTTGGTGTATGGGTCCGAAGCATTGATTCCAATCGAAGTCGGGGAGCGTAGCGCCAGGTTCAGCATGCCACCAAAGACTCAAATCACGAAGCAGTGAATACCTCTCTCGAACTACAAGATGAAAAACGTGAGGCCGCATTAATTCGAATGGCAGCGCAAAAACAAAGGATCGAAAGGTATTACAACAGAAGGAAGAACCTTCGATATTTCAAAGTCGGGGACTTAGTCCTAAGGAAAGTCACTCTTAACGCTCGAGACCCAAACGAAGGGAAGCTGGGTCCCAATTAGGAAGGACCGTACCGTATCCTCGGAGTCATAGGGAAAAGATCCTACAATCTTAGAACAATGGAAGGCGAGCAACTACCAATCAATTGGAATATATCAATTCTCAAATATTACTGCTGAGATATGACCTTCTCCCCCCTTTTCCATTTGTATTTAAAACTAACTACTTGCAGATGTTCGATTGGAGACATCGAGGCATCTGTCCAATACCTTGGGTTTGAAAGCATGCATTGCACTCTTTTTCCCTTAGATCGGGTTTTATCCCAAATGGGTTCTACCGGCAAGGTTTTTAACGAGGCAAAACCTATATGCTACCTAAGGAAAATTCAACAAGTATTCAAGGCTTCTTTTCGATCAACCTCGAATACTGGGGGGCATCACCCTCGGAGGCTATGTTTTTTAGAAAGATATTTCACGCCTAAGAGGGCCTCGATAGGAGAAATTTGTATTGGGACAAATGATCAAATGAACCGTGTCCATATAGAATAGTCGAGATCAACTATTGAAAGAAGCATTCTGATTATATTTCAAAAACACTTTGTATCTCATACGAGCTCTACACTTACAATCCCACGGGAAGTTGCTCAAGGGACAAAGCACCCCGAAATACCCGGGGACTACAACTGACAGTCAATACATCTGAGTCATCAAAAGTTCGGACTCATAAGACCTCAAAGAGGTACCACATTGAAAATTCAGACTCATAAGACCTCAAAGAGGCACCGCCTAGAAACAAAGGCCAAGGCCAATATACTCGGGGACTAACTTTTCGAACAAGTTCGGAAAGTTATCAAGAAACAAGTTCAAGTGACAAATCCAAAGGCTACGACCATACTAAAGACTACGGTCACATAAAGGCTACGACCAAAATAATGTGATTCGGAGATGTCCGACTTCCTCTATAAAATTAAAGGCATTCAAACACTAAAAAATAGGTTAAGTCAGGCTACCCCCCGGCAAAAGCAAAATATAAGGGGTTTCGATAATTTCGGCCCCCGAAAAATCTTAGGGATTCGATAAATTAGCCCTCGAATAATCCAAAGGCTTCAATAACACCAGCCTTTAGAAAACCCTTAAGAGGTATTCGATTATGTCTACATAAACGAAATGACTAATAAGGTTCCGATACGTCGAGCCTTCAAAAAACCCAACTGGTACAAAAACACATGCTAAGGCATAACTAAAATTTCACTAAGTCTTTTAGCTGAAATAAGGGGAAAATTATATAGCCACTTTTAGAGGCCGAAACCGCCCAATTTAAAGAGCCTAAGGGCCAATTCTAAAAAGAGCCTAAGGGCCGAGATACAAGAGCCTAAGGGCCAGATCAAAAGAGATGTAGGGCCAAAAGCTTATGGGAGTCCGAAACTTCATTCTCATCCAACTCGAATCCAAAGGCCCCATTACCCCGAGCTCGTATTAAATTGATTTTAAGTTTGGATCGAGGATCATCTAAAACCCCAAGGGGTATGATCTTGAGCAATAAAATCCTAAGGGTTTATTGCGAGTCTAAACTGATACTCGAGCTTTTGAATCATCGAAATTTCACAAAATAAAAGTCAAAACAAATCAAGGACAGAGTCAATAGATACTTTATATTCATTAGGGAAATTTACAAAACGTATTACAACGCCCACAAGGGGCCCTTGCACAAAAAAGGAACCTAATCTATTTTCGGGGCCATGCCCCCGAGAGTGTCATCTTCATCTTCAGTGGCTTTATCTTCTAGAGTCTCCTCCCATTCGGGAGCATCTTCTTCACCTTCCTCGTCCCCGGAGCCACTCACCGCATCCTCGTCGTGGGAGGAGACAAGAAACATAGCTTCGATTTCCCGCACCCTTGCTTCGCTATCTCCTCAGCGAGGTTGAACCCTCGGGCATGGATTTCCTCGAGTTAGCACTTAGCCAATTCACTGTTCCATCTTCTCCGGTAAGAGGCCTCCCTCAACTCAGCTTGAATGGCAGTGGTTTCCTTTAGATATTTAGAAATGGATTTATTAGCTGCAACTTTCGTCTTCTTAGCTTCGCCTTTGGGTTGTACAGCCTCAACCTTTTCCTGCACAGCTTTGGCCCGGGCTTTAGCCAGCTCGGCCTCCAATCCCTCGATTTTCCTAGCCTGAGCCAGACCTTTCGCTTCAACTCCCCGTAGCCGAGCTTCAGCCGAGGCTAGTTGGTCTGTAGCAGCTTCCTTGTTAGAAGAAAGTTGATCCATGTTTTTCTTCCACTGATGGCAATCAGCCCGAACTTGACCTACTTCGCCCCGGAGCTGCCCAATCATATTCAGATTTTGCTGCAGCTGAGATATCAAATTATTAGCCTACGAAGCAGGGCCAAGAATGCCGAACCTTGTTAAAATCATAGTTACCTGCTCATCCAGCTCAGACTCGCTTTTTTGAGCTTTGGCCAAAGCGGTTCGGAGATCCTTAAGCTCATCTTCCTTCCGGCTATAGAGGAGCCTCAAAACCTTCTTTTCGCCTGAAACTCTCTTGAGCTCGGCCTCACATTGGCTCAGCTCAGCTCTAAACTTTGCAACGGCCTGTACATGGAATAAAGACATATGATTCGAAAGAAAAGAAAGAAATAATTACAATGTTAAAGGTAAGTACTTACCCGGATAAGGAGACGTTGAGCCTCTTCAAAAAGGGAGGATGCATAATTAAAATCATTGGCATCCTCGATCCCAGCGTAGGGACCCTAAAAAGGATCGCCTTCAATGACCTTATTTGGGTTGGGCGTATGCATGGCGTTGGATTCCTTGATCGCCCCTTAAGAATAAGTTGGCAATGAAGGGAGTGACTCGTTGTCGCTACCGCGAGCTCTTCACTCGAGGTGTTCTCATTATCATTGGGGGTCTCAGCATCTACCCCATCTGGTTAGTTGTTGAAGGCGGAGGGACAATCTCAACCTCCGGAGATGTAGGGGCCTTGCCCGTTTATTCCTTTGGGGCATCCGTACAACGGGATGAGGATTTTGGTTCGGAAGGCTTGGTGACCTCGACCGGATTCCTAGTTCAAGTCACCCGCGCTGACCCTTCATCATCATTCTCTTCGTCATTCGGGGAGTCTTGGGCCAAGTCTGCGCCCGTTTGAGCAAACCTTTTCCGCAGCCTTCAAGTGGAGGTTTTCTTAACATGAGGGTCTTCGGGTTTCGAGACCCTTTTCTTTTATTTTCCTTCCCGAACTTCGGATTTGAAGGATCGATTTTCTCTCTGGGCGGAGCCGGCCTCATCTCGGACGCATCGCCAAGGCCTGCATAGGCAAGCGTGAGTAAGTAAAAGCGCCGCCAAATGTATGGAAAGTGTTGAAACTATAGAAAGGCACTTACCGTGGTTCTTGGCCTCCTACTGGGCCTTCGCTAATTCGTGCCACTTGTACTCATTGTAGGAAGAAGTGGCAGCTAACTTTCTAACCCAATCCTCGACGTCGGGCACTGCTGGGGGTGCCCAAGCATTGGCTGCCAAAAGAATGATATGAGCGTTATGGAATATGAAAGAATATGAATAGGTACAGGAAATACGAACTCCACTTACGGTTAATGTCCACCTCTCCGGGAGCGGCATTTTATTCTCGGGGATGACGTCCAAGGTTCTTACTCTAACAAACCGACTCATCTAACCCCGATCTTTGGTTTCGTCAGTGCTAGCGAAGAAGGACTTCAATGTTCGGCGTTGCAGCTTAATGAGCCCCCGAAATAACTAGGGCCCATACAATCGAACCAGGTGGCTGAGGGTGATTCCAAACCCTCGGCCTTATCAAAAAAATTCCACAACATGATCACGATACGCCAAAAGGAAGGGTGAATTTGACCAAGGGTGACTTTGTACGTTCTACAGAAGTCGATCTCCACTGGATGGAGGGGACCCAATGTGAAGGGGTAAGTGTAAACACTTAGAAACCCCTCTTTGTGGGTAGTAATGCTTTCATCGGGGTTGGGGATCTGAACCTCAACCCCATCGCCCCACCAACATTCCTTCTTCACGTCCTTTGGTAAGCTGCTTTCTTATCAAGCTAATATATCGAGATCGGGAGGATTCTCGATACTGAAGTCATTCTTAATAATGCAATTACCGGGGGTGATTTCCTCGAGCATTGGCGGCACCACCGATTTGGCCGGCCGGGCGGCAGAGAAAGATGATGCTTTATCCTTTTTGGGGACCGTCTTGGAAGTTTTGGCCATGGCTGTAGGCTAAATAATACGGGTGCACCGGGATGCAGTTTTTTCCGCAAGAGCTTGGAGTTTTTTCGGCGCTTAAAGAGGGGGAGGAAATAAGTGATAGAAGAAAAAGAAGAGGATCGAAAAAGGATGAAGAAAGAATAAAGTTCTTACTTAGGGGAACCGCCTCATATTTATAGAAGAGCAACGGCGGTTCAGCGGCATCAGTGGATGACCAATACTGGCATACGTTCAATGTTTTTTGGGGAAGTGGGCCGATAGGACGTTTAGGTCATTTCGCACGCTTGCACCAAGAGGATGAAGTCATTTAAAGACTTCGGGAATCCAAATTGTTTCTTATCATCTTATTCTAAGAAATGCGGGGACTATCTGCATACGGTCAAAATCTAGGAGCCCGATTTCGAAGTCTTAAATTGGGCTATGAGTCCGAGTCCGGGCGACTCGAAGTGGAGGTCGGACCCGGCTGAAGGACACTCACCTCAAGGAAGCAGATCGAAGGCCTGGCACGACCTACATCGAGGGCAGCACAACTTCGAAGACACTCAAGAAAGAGCGGGAATTTCTCAAGGACACGTGGATCAGGGCATTAATTAAAAGATAAGAATTGTACGAAATGGTACAGGTCCGTAGTAGGTTATTATACACCTGTACCGATAGGATTATTTAACACAATGAGGAATGTACTATATTGGGGTTTTCTCCTCCTATATAAATGGACCCCGTTCATTTGTAAGGACATCTAATTTACTGCAATAGAACATTCCACTCTGCTTTTCTTGTTTACCGTGCTCAACATTTGTTCTTCAGCTTTATTGTCTTGACTTTATTGTTCATACCTTATTGTTCGTAGTTGACCTTGAGGTCCCTTGGATAATCAAGCTCGAGGCCCCTATTACTCCAACAACACTGTTTTGGTTCAACAATTCTTCGTACATAAGCTTAATATTACTCTTATAATCACTAGTATTAGAATATATCACATATCTTTAAAACCACAATTTATCTTTAGTTGTTACTCATACTTTTTGAGGCAAACAGAGACATTAACTTCGAAGTTCATCAAAAACCAAAATATTACAATAACAACAACAACAACCAGTAAAATCCTATAAATGGGGTCTTGGGAGGGTAGTGTGTATGCAGACCTCACCGCTACCGGGGGATAGAGAGGATGTTTCTGAAAGACCCTCGGCTCAAGACGACGAAAAGGAACATTATATCAGTACCATCAACAGAAGATCAAGAAATAACGACAGCATCATAAGAATCAGAAATATATGAAATCAATAATAATAACCAGTAAATAATGCCCGCCACAATGAAAATGGAGAATAGTTAACCACTAGCAGTCGGAGACAAAACCCTATCAAACTAGCCTCACACTATTATGAAGTAGAAAAAAAAATGCGCAATCACCTCCTAACCTACAACCTTAATGCGCGACCTCCACACCTTCCTATCAAGGGCCATGTCCTCAGAAATCTGAAACCACGCCATGTCCTGTCTAATCTCCTCTCCCAATAGTTCTTCGGCCACCCTCTACCTCTTCTCGTACTCACCAAAACCAACCGCTCACTCCTCCTTACCGGGACATCCGGGATTCTGCTCTGTATGCCTAAGTATCGCTTCCCGCATCTTGGCATCCATAGGAGCCACATCCACCTTCTCCCGAATATCTTCATTCTGAATCTTATCCATCCTGGTGTGCCTGCACATCCAACTGAACATTCTCATTTTTGCTACTTTCATCTTATGGGTATGTGATTTCTTAACTGGCCAACACTCAGCCCCATACAACATGGCCGGTCTAACTACCGCTCTATAAAACTTATCTTTTAGTATCGGTGGCCCATTTCTATCACACATGATTCAGATTCTAATCTCCATTTCCTCCACCTCACCCCTATACGGTGTGTGACATCCTCGTTGATCTCCCCTTCCCCTGGATTACCGATCCAATGTACTTGAAACAATCTCTCTTGGGGATGACATGTGATTCAAGCCTTACTTCCATGCATGCTTCCCTCGAAATCATTTAGCGATGATGATAGTTTCCAAAATAATATTTGCTTTGCTTGAGTTTTCCTCTCTGATATCTCTTTAGAATTATTTTTCTAAACCAGAATAATATCTTATTGGTTTCATGGACACTGAGTTCTAGGGTTTTTCATAGTCCTAGTTGAGTCGATTTTTTGTTAAAATCAAAACTAAATTAATTTAGTCGGTTAGCAATTATTAAAATCAAATTGAACCAAATACAATACACATTTGTTGGTTTTGTTACGTTTTCATTCGTTTAGTTCAGTTTTTCAATTTTTGACAAATCCAATGATATTTCTCTTTATTTTCCTGCAATCAGAAAATAATTGTTCTCTTTTACCAACTTATAATCCTTTATTTTCTCTTGTATTGTGGTGGTTCTAATTTTCTTGTATTATGGATGTTTTGAGATCCATAAGCTTTAATCAGGTGAATAAAGTTGATAAAATATACAAAATAAGTTTAGGTAAAAATCAAAAGAATTGCTTGTCGTAGCCACCTTTTGAGCGGACTATTAGAGTTTAGCTAGCCAACATTTGAAATATAACGGGAACAATGGTTCAAATATAGATAAGATCCATATTATACGCTTAAAAAATGGATAACCAATGTGTTTAACTTTTAAATTTGCAAAAAATCAAATTGGAGATTTTCTCAAGTTTGGGAGACTAGGAATTCTCTCAATAGTGATCATATTCAAGAAACTATAGATAATATGTATATCCATATTATCCGCTTGTTAGCCCATTTTTCATCTATATTAAATGTTTATACCCACTTTTTCCCTCATATATTTTAAACTGTGCATACACACTTTCAAAATATTGTACACGCATTTACAAACATGCACAATTGTTTTTACAATTTTTCTATAATTTTTAAAGGCCCTAAATCAATTTATTTCTGCATTTTTAATTATATAAATATTCAATAATTATCCCTCATATTACATTAAAATGATTTAGTCACCTACATTGATCATTTATTCTCATATGAGTGTTCAAATATTAATTGCATTTTTTATAATTACATTTGCATTTTTAAGACTATAATTGCATATTTTGCAAAAATAGCCCCCACATGCATAACTACATTATCTATACAGAAAATGACTTTTTATATTTTTATGATGTTAAGTAATTGTCGCGCCCCCTTTTTCTCGCGAAATCGGGTTTATGACATTTGGGAGGACAACTCGTTCCCTTTTGGGGAATTGGGTTTTAACGGAATTGAAGAGTCGCCACCTAATGATTTAAGTGCATTAGGACACTAAGAATGGTTTGATTTGGATAACCAGAGATTAGGTAAGGGCTTGAAATTATCCCAAGGGGAAGGTGTTAGGCACCCCTCAGGATCCACTAGTGTGGTTCCCGGCCAAGCTATTGTTGTGACTTAAGTACAAATAACACATAGGCAAGTAGGACTTCAAATAAGAGGGGATTTTTTTACACATAAAGGTTAAAAATAAACAAAGTCGGAAAGCATTAAAGAGAGTTGATTTAGAAGAAACGTTTAAAGGATTTAAAAGAAACAAAGAAACAAAGGGAAGGGGGGTCCTAGGTTTATTAATAATATGGATCACCCCACACAACATCCGGTAATCACTCTTACGCGTGATGTTATCGCGTGGTCATCATATCCATATCTACCCTTTCCCACCCCTTTAAGGTGCTAAAGCGCGGATGGTCTCGTTTACTATTGCATGCTATTACCCGCCCCAGTCCCATCAGTACCGGAGGTCCTTGGGACTACTAATCCTAAAGGGAGGGATGCTGGGCTCATTTGTTGCTTCAAAAGGTAAAAATACTAAGGCAACAAACAAAACACATATAGCAAGTTTGGGGAAGCATATAAACAAATAAAAAGGCTCAGACAGACCTCCTTTAAACCAAAGAAGCACATAGTTTAGCATGTCTTGCACGCACTGTTTAAGGTCTAATTAGAACTTAAAGATTTGAGGCAGACTGATTTATTGCATAGTTCAGATAAGAAGCCCGAATCAAGCCTGTCTGCTCATTGTAGCTAGTAAAACCTGATTCAGTTTATAAGTTATCCTATGGCTTGCTTAAGTGATAGACAAAAACCTATGGGCATGATATCTACAGATTTCAGAAACAAGAATATGAACTGATTACATACTGATTTAAGAAAAGTTGCCAGTTAAAAGCGAGTTTTAGAAGTGCACATGTTCTGCCATTGGTAATACATTATTACTGCTAGTTTTAGACTTATAAACGAGTGAGGTGATTCAGATTCGGATAAGGCTCCTATAGGCATGCTTTCCATGCGTTTGTTGACTTTTGAACACATTTTATAGACATAGTAAAAATACAGAAACCCTATAGGCACGACATCTAAATGCTGGGTTTTATATGAACATGACATCTGATTGCGTTTGGTTATTAAGACCTATAAACACGTTTTCCTAGTGAGAAGTGGATATGCAAGAATCAGAAAGGACCTATAGGCATATTCTCTACACGCATATGCATCCTATAGACATGGTATCTATACATGAGAGTGCAGAAATCCTATAGACATGTTATCTACGTATGAGAATGCTGAAATTAGAAAATCCTATAGGCATGCTATCTACATGAAAGAATGTAGGATTCTTATAGGCATGGTATCTGTGTAAAAGAATGCAGAAATTCCTATAGACATGGTATCTAAATGAGAATGCTGAAATTAGAGATCCTATAGGCAGGTTACCTACGTATGGAAGTGCAGAAAATCAAAAACTCCTATAGGCAGGTTATCTACCCTTTGCATACATGGTTACCCTTCCCTTTTTCACTAGCCAACCCCGAAAGTTTTATTACAAAGTTATTACAGCCCAGAAAAGTAAAAAAAAGAAAAATACATCATAAATTAAAAATTACAACCAAGGAGAGCCTGATTAGACTTCCTGTCTGAAGTATGAAGTAAACCAACTTCAAAGATCAGATTTCAAAGCCTTTCTCTCATTTGGGGGGTGTCAGAGTTCCCTAAGAGCCTCATATGGACTCTGGGCAATGCTTACACCCTAAATACATTACCAGACTAGGACATAGTGTAGTGTGAAGGTCCAGCCTTCAAGTGTCCAAGTTCAGAGGGAACTCAAGGTTCTAAGGCAAGGCTCACAGGAGGGGGGCAGAACTTAGGAACTAAGAGAGAGTGCAAGTGTAGAAGTGGAATTCTGAAAGGGGAAAAGGAAGAGGGTAGCAATTCACATTAACACACATAGGGGATATGGAATGGGGGAATTGGCAAGAGCAAAAGAAAAGCAGGTTGATGGGCACCCCCAACAATGGGATATGCTGGCACACCCTCCAGCCTGTTTATATAGAGGTTAAGACCCCATTGGGTCAAACTTAATTCATGGACAACAATTCATGTTGCCATGCCTTATGCCACAACTCTCAAACACATAGGGGCAATAGGGTAGGGGAGCAAGGATTCATAACAGAAACAGACAGAAAGATATGAGCATACTTAATTTAAACAGAAACAGTAAAGTAGACATGGATAAAAGCTATAAATTAGCACATTGTGGTGATGCTAAAACTTAAATTAGGACATACCAGTTTCAAAGAAACAAATAGAGAAAATGCAGTAGTCTTGTAAAAGCCACAGTGCAGACAAGAAAGAGAGTAAGAGTTCAGAAGAGATTGTGAATTGTGGAGTGGAGGATTGTTCAATCGTGTGCTGTGTGTTAAAGAGTCGTGTATTTATAGTGTAAGAATCATGAGGAAATAAGGTAAGAAAATAGTTGAAGAACTAATTGTCAATCAATTACACAAGACTCTCTTTAATTAAGGGATTCAGATTCGAACGGGTAAAAACCAATTAAGGAAAGAAATTGAATAAATACTTTGTTCCCAACATGCAATTAAGGGCACATACATAAAAAGATTATTTAAGGACAAGGTTTTGAAGTACACGGTTTGTGCAAATAAGGTAAGAAGATCAATTAACCACCAGTAAGTCAAATGGTCCGAGAATTTGTATGAATGAACCAAGTCATAAAAAGTGAAGAAGGGTTTTACTTAGGTCGAGTAACAGAGAAAATCAGTAAACAATGGAAAGAAATCAATCAAGCTATATTCAGAAGGAATCTTGAACTAATTGCAAATTCGAAAACCATTTAGAGGGGAATTCATCATATATAAAGAGCATATGAGCATGAAAGAAGACTGGCATGTTACTGTAAAATCTATAGAGAAATCCAGTGAAGAAGAGTTTTAGTAAAAAGGTCAAAATCACATGAAAACAAGGAAGCCCCAAACTCAATTCGGAGTCTTGAGGTTGGTCTGAAAGAATTAGGGGTTTTGAAATAAAACCCTAGTTCAATCAAATCCCACAATCAAACTTGGCGGAATCCCCAAATTCTAGGGTTTCCACCTTGAATTAAGTACAGAGATGAGAAGGCAAGTAGTCGAAACAGGCTCAGAGGTTTAAGAACTGAAACCTCTTGCATGTTCCTTTTAGCAGCAGAAACTCATAAGAAAACATGATAACAAAGTAACATGAAAACACAGTAAAAGAATTCAAGGAAAAATAAAGGAAAAATACTGATAGGAACAGTAGAAGAAGCATGCTTAAAGAGGTTTTCTAGAAGAACTTTAAACAGGGCTCAGTAGAAGGAAAATAGTAAAACACTTAAGAACACAGTAGAAAAATATAGTAGGCGAGACATAACAGAACATGGTAGAAAAGCATACACGAACATAGTATAGAAAACATAGTAGAAGAACCTACGAGAACATGGTAGAAGAAAAAGCACAAGAGCACAGTAAAAGCATACGACATCAGAATATAGGAAAGCACAGTAAGAGAAGCATATAAGAACATGATACAAGAACACAGTAGAGACAAATACACATGAATGCCAAAGAAAAATCATAAAAGCACTTAAACACTTTTCAAAAAACCCTAAATCGGAAAATAAAGGTTTTGAAAGTGATTTTTGAAAGAAAAGTTAGGGAAATTGTTTGAAAACTCAGGGAAAGCATAGATGCACCACAGATCTAAAGAAATCGGAGAAAACATCGAAAGTTTAGGGTTTTAGAAGAACCCTAGAAATGAGAAAGGCTTTGAGAGGTCACCGATCTGCGTCGGAGAGGTCAGAACTAGGCTCAAACAACCATGGTACGCCGGAGATGACCCTGACACCTCGAATCGACGGTGGTCTGGGTTCAACCCTTCATAGTCAGTCCTCGAATCTTCAGGTATCAAGCACGTAAGAGCACCAGGAGGTAGGTGTAAGGCTCTTATAGCTTTGATGGCCATAGATTCCGGTGGATTTCAGGGCGGAGGTGGCTAGGGTTAGAGAAGGTTCGAGAGTGTTTGAGAGAGGGGAGGGTTTAAGAGGAGGCAGATAGTTGAAAATGATTTAGGGTTGGGGGGTTTGGTAAATTAAAAAAGGAAAGAATGTGTGTGAGCCGTCGGCTGGGATTGAAGAAGGGGTCCGGGAGGGTTGTTTGAGTGGGTCAGGGGCGGGTAATTTAGGAATTGGGCCGGGTAATTTGGGATTGGGATTGGGTTTAATTGGGGGGGTTGTCTTAGGCTAAAATTGAAATGGTTTGGGCTAGTATTTAAATAGCCATTTTTTCCCTTTTTATTTATAAAAATAGCAAAATCATTTATGGAAACAAATTAAAGGTACTAATTTAATTAATAATGTATAAATATTGAATTAAAATACTGAAATCAATTTTACAATTATAAACGCAATTAATTCTTAAAATAGGCTACTATGGCAATTACATGCAATTTAGCTATAAAATACTAAATAAATTTGTAAAAAATGTGCAAAAAATTACCTTAGCTATATTTTGGTATAAATGTGAAAATACAATAAATGAATCACAAAGATGATCATTTGGGGAATAGTTATTGATTTTATATTGATAAAATAGGGCAATAAAATAATTTATAAAAAATAATAAAACACCTAGGCATACGTATATATGCATACATATGCTATTCTGAAAGGTATTTTGCATATAAAAATATACGGGGAAAAATTGTGTATCAACAGCTGCCCCTCTTTACCCGGGAAGGATGAAAGAATTGTCGGGTAATGATATGATGGCCAATTTGATCGAACGAAATGGTTTGATGAATTTGACCGTGCTCTGGTTCTTGAGCTGCCTACATATCCCTGGTCTTACAGGAATCAGGCCATATGTAGTTCAGGATCCGTCGTCGGAATATGCCAATGGAGGTTTTTTCAAGAACGGACGCAATGTTCAGGTTGGGATGAGTGGTCAAGGTTTAGTAGGGCTCCGGGAACTAGAGCGGAATGCTCGTGCCGAGATGGCCATTGCTCGCCGGTTTACCTGCAAATAAGCAATACAAGCATATATTGTGCATAAATTTAAACATGATGCAAGTTCCCGTCGGACCATGAATGCTGTCCTTGGACGGTTAAGATAACGTCCTTAGACCATGATGTCCTGGGCCATGAAGCGTATAATAAAGGATTCGCAAGCTATGAAATGATGCTCTCGGGCTTTGAGAATGATGCCTCCGAACTATGATGCCTTTGAATAATGATATGCAAGAGATTAAAAGAGGTCCTTGGGCCATGGCATGATGTTCTCGGGCTATGGAAATGCTGCCTCCGAACAATGACGCCTTTGGATAGCTTGGCGATTTTTTAGCCCATGAGATGCAGTAGGTGGCGATATTTCAGCCGATGCAAGATGTAAATAAAGGGGCGATCTTTCAGTCAATGCAAGATGCAAGTAAAGGTGGCGATATTTCAGCCGATGCAAGATGTAAGTAAAGGTGGAGATCTTTCAGATGCAAGATGTAAGTAAAGGTGGCGATCTTTCAGCCAATGCAGGTGTAAATAAAGTGGCGATGTTTCAGCCGATGCAAGAAGTGAATAAAGTGGCGATATTTCAGCCATGCAAGATGTAAATAAAGGTGGCGATATTTCAGCCATGCAGATAGAGGTAGAGCTTAACCTCGGAAGGCAGAACGGTAGCCTTATGCAATGCAGAAATGCAGATGGAGACAGTGCTTAGTCTCGGAAGGCAGAATGGTAGCCTTATGCAATGCAAGAATGCAGATGGAGACAGTGCTTAGTCTCGGAAGGCAGAATGGTAGCCTTATGCAATTCAAGAATGCAGATGGAGATAGTGCTTAGTCTCGGAAGGCGGAATGGTAGCCTTTTGCAATGCAAGAATGCAGATAGAGACAGTGCTTAGTCTCGGAAGGCAGAATGGTAGCCATATGCAATACAGGAATGCAGATAGAGTCAGTGCTAGTCTCGGAAGGCAGAATGGTAGCCTTATGCAATGCAGGAATGCAGATAGAGACAGTGCTTAGTCTCGGAAGGCAGAATGGTAGCCTTATGCAATGATAAAAAGGCACATAGTAATAAAATTTCATAGCTGATATCTAATAGCTGATTGTGATATTGTGGTTGCTGGGGATATCACGTGCAGATAGCAACTGTGAATAGGTGTGACGGTTCTGAGAGTTGTATTCCTGAACAGTATGAATGTATAATATATTCGATGATTTTGTGACTTGGGTGCCTGCATCCAAAGAAAAATTGTGAGTTCTATAAAGGGGAAAGGTCAGTTCGTGTCCCCGTCGACTTTGCTTGACCTGTTCGCTTTGATCTGATGATATGGTGTGTATCATTAGGGTAGCATTGCTGAAAAAAGCGTAAACATGCATGAGTTTGTAAAAATATGACATGAGTTTATATTTAAGAAACAGTTTTTTTAGATGAACCGACGACTGTGATGTGGTTCAGGACATTGCAACCTCTCTCGCTTCGGAATTTTGAGGGTCCTCCTCAAAATTCTGCCCCAGTTTACTGGGTTGCTACTTCTGACGGTTGCTTTCGATGATCGCCTGAAGTTACTTCAGAATTTTGAGGGTCTCGCTCAAAATTTTCCGCCCCAGTTTCCAATTGCGGGGGGGGGGGAATGAAAATTTAATTGAATTATGACCGAACCCATAAGGCTGCCTATGTATCCCCTCTTAAACGGGAATCAGGTCAGACGTAGTTCAAAATCATATCATATAGGAAAACATAAGATTACGCATAGCAGCGCTTGACTGCATCTGAATTGATTGGTTTTGGCCAGACTTCTCCATCCATTTCTGCAAGTATAAGGGCTCCTCCTGTCAGAACCCGATGAACCATGTATGGACCCTGCCAGTTGGGAGAGAATTTCCCTTTGGCCTCATCTTGATGCGGGAAAATTTTCTTTAACACCAGCTGCCCCAGTGTGAACCGTCTTGGCTTGACTCTCTTGTTGAAGGCTCTGGACATTCTGTTATGATAAAGCTGACCGTGGAAAAATGCATTCATTCTCTTCCCATCTATAAGAGCCAGTTGTTCGTAGCGGCTTCGCACCTATTCTGCATCGTCGAGCTCAGTTTCTTGTATGATCCTTAAGGAAGGAATTTCTACTTCGGCGGGAATAACTGTCTCTGTACCATAAACCAACATATAGGGAGTTGCCCCAGTTTATGTGCGGACTGTGGTGCGATACCCCAATAGAGCGAATGATAGCTTTTCGTGCCATTAATTATGCTTCTCTATCATTTTCCTCAATATCTTCTTGATGTTTTTGTTGGCGGCTTCTACAGCTCCATTCATCTGAGGTCTGTAGGCTGTGGAATTCTTGTGTCTGATCTTGAAGGTATCACACATAGCTTTCATCAAGTCACTGTAAAGGTTGGAGCCATTATCAGTAATGATTGACTCCGGGATCCCGAACCGACAAGCAATACGGCTGCGGACAAAGTCTGCCACGACTTTCTTAGTCACTGCTTTGTAAGACACTGCTTCGACCCATCTAGTAAAATAGTCAATTGCCACGAGGATGAATTTGTGCCCGTCGGAAGCGGCCGACTCGATTAGACCAATAACATCCATTTCCCAAGCGGCGAAAGGCCATGGTGAGCATGTTGCATTAAGCTCATTTGGTGGTATCTTTATCGTGTCTGCATGTGTCTGGAAGCAGTGGCATTTTCGAACGTACTGGATGCAGTCCGTCTCCATAGTCATCCAAAAGTAACCAGTCCGGAGTATCTTCTTGGCTAAGATAAAACCGTTTATATGTGGACCACAGATCCCGGCATGAGTTTCCTCTAGCAGTTTAGATGCTTCATTCGCATCGACACACCTTAGTAATCCCAAATCCGGAGTCCTCATATACAGGATTCCTCCGCTGTGAAAGAAATTGTTGGACAACCTTCGAAGTGTGCGCTTCTGAGTAGTGTTTGCTAACTCTGAATATTCTCCTTTTCTGATGGTGACAAATGAATGCTGATTCGTGTTTTTTTGATGTTTTCTGCATCTCCCAGGTTAGCAATCTCAGTCTCTTCCAGGTTGGACTTAGGTCTGTTCTCAAAATTCTCAACCTCTTTAACAATATCTTCCGGTATATCATCTTCCTCTGAATCTATGTCCGTTTGTTGCGTTGCCTCGTTGCATGTCACAGTCATAGGTTCATCAAGATAAGTAATAGTAATGCTGTATAAGTAAAGTAATGAGAGAAAATAATAAGAGTAAGATTTATCATAAAACCGAAATGCTTGGATAAATTCCATAACTATTTTTGAACATTGGAGCTCTTTCTTGCAAAAAAAATACGGAAGGAAAGTAAACTAGTAAAATAAAATAGTGCATGATGCTTGTTCAGCCTTGCTACCCCGAGGTTCGCCGGACTCTGGTGGTTCTGATAGTTCAGTTATTGAGGCATGCTCCTCTGCTTACAGCTTGTATGGAAGGGCCTTCCTCCCCCTCCTCCTCGAAAACGACACAACAATCCATATCATCGTCTTCCAGGAACAAATTCCTCACTGCTGCCAGTGCTTCTTCTTCTTCTGACCCGTAGATAACCTCGGCCGGCTGGAAAGTCTGCCACAAACAGGGTATTGGCTGCTCCAAAGGATAGTAAGGACCGCGCCATGGTGGCGACGAGTGGTTGAATTCCTCCCAAGTATACTCATATCCCAACCCGAAGGTGGTGCCATGTTTCTTGAGCTTGATGGGCTTAGCGATTCCTTGGAGGTTCTTGCCAAGTCCCTTGCCAGGTTCATACCCGCTCCAGTTCAATATGCTTTCAATTTTGTTATCCCACCATTTATCCTTGTCATCGGTGTTGACTCGCTCGATGTGGTGGTAAGTTTCCTCGCATATCCTTCTTTTTCCTCCAATTGCTGGGATAGTCTGGCGACTGTATATAGGATTGCTACCGTCGCCGTGAATGATCACCTCTTGGTGGTTCCACTCAAACTTCACTGCCTGATGTAGTGTTGACGCTACAGCCCCAGCGGCATGAATCCATGGTCGTCCCAACAACAGACTGTAAGATGTCGGCAGGTCTATCACTTGAAAATCAACATCAAACAAAGTAGGCCCTATCTGCAAACACAAGCTAATTTCCCCAATGGTGGACCTTTGAGAATCATTGAAAGCTTTGACATTGATGGCCCCGTCCTTGATTTCATGCTGCCCTTTTCCCAATGTCCTATGTGTTACCAACGGACAAATGTTGAGAGTAGACCCCCCATCGACCAAGATCCTTGTGATAAAATAATCTTCGCACTGCACGGTGATGTGTAATGCCTTGTTGTGACTCAATCTCTCCGGTGGCAGCTCATCTTCATGAAAAGTGATCTTGTGACTTTCCAACACCTGACCTACCATGTTAGCCATCTCTCCGCCGGTGATGTTACTTGGTACATATGCCTCACTCAACACTTTTAACAAGGCATTCTTGTGTGCATCGGAACTTTGTAGCAAAGCAAGGATAGAAATCTGAGCTGGTGTCTTGTTCAGCTGATCAATGACTGAGTATTCTTTAGCTTGTATCTTTCTCCAGAGGTCGTCGGCACCAGTTTCAGTGATGGTTGGCCGACTAGAGGCCTGCTTGCTTGACTCAGCCAGATGTTCCGGGGTGTAAACTCTACCAGTTCTCGTCATATCCTGTGCTGCAATAGCTTCCCCGAACATGACCTTCCCCTTTCTTCTGGCCTCGGCTGTGTAGTCCCATGGTATAGCCTTCGTATGGAATGGTGTTATGGCTGACATTGCCACTGGAATTGGCGTGGCTATTTTTACCCCGAACCGAGCAGGCCCCTTAGGTGGTAAAACTGGAACTTCAAAGGGTGTAGGTGTGTTTGCCGGTGACATAAACTCAACCTCAATCGACGCTGGCGCCTTTGCAGAGGATGGTGCTTCAAACTCGAGTGGCATATACATGTTTACCTCGGCGTCTCCAGAAGGCTGCATTTGGACCACAATCGGATTGAGGATGACTACTGGTTTCTTTGGATCATCGCCTTCTGTGATTAAACCAATTGATCCCTTAGGGTCCCAGTCATCCTCTATCTCGATCATGTGAACACCTCCACCTTTGTGGTCTGGCAGAGGGTTATTGCGATATTCGGAGCAGGCTCCTTTGCTACAATGATCTTGTTATCAATCAAAGTCTGGATCTTATCCTTCAGAGAGCGGCATTCATCAATGGTATGTCCTTTCATGCCGGAATGGTATGCACAGGATTTATTTGGATTAACCCACTGAGAAGGGTTTTCGGGGGTTATGGCAGGGATAGGGGTGACATAACCAACAGCTTTGAGTCTTTCGTACAGCTGGTCAATTGGTTCAGCAATGGCAGTATACTGTTTGGGAGGTCTGTGGTCAAAATTTGGTCCTCTGTGCAACCATTACAGCACCTACGTCCCTTTTCTTGGACGTACCACGAGATTGGATATTGCCGTAGGTGCAGTGAGGTTGCGCAGATGCGGAGGTGGATTTGGCTTGGCGAAATCGCTGGTGCAAAGGAGAGTGCGCATCTGCGAGCCCGGAGGTGCGAGGGTGGCTCCGCAGATGCAGTAGTTGAGGATTTGGCTGTTTCCGCAGAAGCAGACGAAGGACCGCAGATGCACGTCCACAGGTGCGAGACCAAGAGCTCAGGTGCGAGCCAAGTGGTTTACGTGACTTTCTGTAAAAATGGAGTTTTGACCGCAGAAGCGGCTTCGCAGGTGCGAAAACCCTGGGCATAACATATAAGTACGGGACTTCGAGATTTTTCACCATTTTCACATTTTGGAACTCGAATTTTGGAGGATTTTGAAGTGATTACTGAGGTAAGCTCCTTGTGCCTATTTATCTTCAACAATGGTGTTTTCCCATTGATTTTGCACCTAATTAGTAAGATTTTGAAGTGAAATTTGAGAGTTTAGGGCTTGAGAATAAGAGAGTGAATTTTGGGGATTTGGATGACCAAATGGTGTCGGATTTTGATAAATTTAGTATGGTTAGACTCGTGAGTGAATGGGTTTTCGGGTTTTGTGACTTTTGTCGGATTTCAAGACGTGGGTCCGGAGGCCGGGTTGAGCCAATTTCGGATTTTTAGGTCTAATTTAGTAGTTTTCTTGTGGAATTGATCCCTTTAGCCTATTAATTATATTGTACTGCTTGTGGCAAGATTCGGGACATTCGGAGGCCGACTCGCGAGTCAAGGGCATTTTCGAGTAGAGTTTTGCTCGGATTGAGGTAAGTAACAGTTACAAATCTGGTCTTGAGGGTATGAAACCCCGGATTTTGTGTCGTGTGATTATTTTAGAGGTGACGGGCGTGTGGGAGTGCACCGAAGGGATTGTGACTTGGTCCCTCCCGTGAGACTGTACTGTCGAATAGCTTACTGTTTAATACATGTTCCCTCTGTTTTATGGACATTTAACTGGAATTCATGTTAGAAATCATGCTTCGGCCATATGATATCAATGTTGAGACCCGTTGAGGTGGTGTACTTGTTGAATTAGCTGCTAATTTATGTTTTGTACTCTGTCATGATTTTACTTGCGTACCATACCTCCATCTCTTCTTATTCCTTATTGATACATGTTATTATATCTATTTGGGATGATTCATATGATTTCTAAGAGCCCGACAGACTAGGGAGGTTGATGACTGAGTGAAGGCTTGGGCCTGATGGTGAGATATTGATACCATAGCATGTGAGATGTCCGTGTAGCACGTGAATTGTCCGTGCAGATCTTGATTTAATATTATAGCACGTGAGTTGTTCGTGCAGCACGTGGGTTGTCCGTGCAGATTATAACGCTTGGGCTGTAGGAGCCCCTCCGGAGTCTGCACACCTCCACTGAGCGCATGTACCTATTGAGTATGTGTACTAAGGGCTGAGAGCCGAGTGATTGAGCTATTGTGATGAGTTGAGTGAGTGTTTCTCTGAGAGGTTGTACTTGCTTTTATTTGTTGGTACACTTGTCACGCCCTCTTTTTCTCGCGAAATCGGGTTTATGACATTTGGGAAGACAACTCGTTCCCTTTTGGGAATTGGGTTTAATGGAATTGAAGAGTCGCCACCTAATGAATTAAGTGCATTAGGACACTTTAGAAGAGCCTGATTTTGGATAACCAGAGATAAGGTAAGGGCTTGAAATTGTTCCAAGAGGAAGGTGTTAGGCACCCCTCAGAATCCACTAGTGTGGTTCCCGGCCAGGCTATTGTTGTGAATATAAGCACAAATAACACATAGGCAAGTAGGACTTCAAATAAGAGGGGATTTTTTCACATAAAGGT
This sequence comes from Nicotiana attenuata, assembly GCF_001879085.1. Classification (NCBI taxonomy): domain Eukaryota; kingdom Viridiplantae; phylum Streptophyta; class Magnoliopsida; order Solanales; family Solanaceae; genus Nicotiana; species Nicotiana attenuata. The sequence goes on along the minus strand of NW_017670264.1, from coordinate 1,115,083 downwards.
TAGAAATAAACAAAGTCGGAAAGCATTAAAGAGAGTTGATTTAGAAGAAACGTTTAAAGGATTTAAAAGAAACAAAGAAACAAAGGGAAGGGGATCCTAGGTTTGTTAATAATATGGATCACCCCACTCAACATCCGGTAATCACTCTTACGTGTGATGTTATCGATCCTCGATCCTTTCTCCTAGCTTGATGATATCAGAAAATTTATGATTCTCGATCAGTATCAGTCTCTCATAATACTGTGGGTCTTGGGCCCGAACGAAGAATTTGTTCATTTGCTCTTCTTCCAAAGCAGGCCTAACCTTAGCAGCTTCTGATCTCCATCGAGTAGCATACTCACGGAAGGTCTCTATGGGTTTCTTTTTCAAGTTTTGAATATAGAACACATCTGGTGCATTCTTTGTGTTGAACCTGAATCTGTCCATAAAATTAGACGCCATGCTTACCCAGCTTGACCACTTCTTCGGATCCTGGCTAATGTACCAAGATAAAGCGTCTCCCTTCAGGCTCCTTATGAAAAGCTGCATGTGGATTCTCTCGTCTCTACCTACTCCGACCAGCTTGTCGCAGTATGTTCTCAAATGGACCCTCGGATCCCCTCTACCATCAAATATCTCGAACTTGGGAGGTTTGTACCCCTCGGGCAGTTCGACATCGGGTTGTATGCAAAGATCTTCGTAGTTTAGCCCTTCAATTCCCTTACTCCCTTCAACGCCCTGAATTCTGCTAGTCAACTTTTTAAGCTCTTCGGCCAGATTTCTGATGAGCAAATCCTTTTCATCAGTCTCGGGTGTGCTTGAAATGGGCTGGGTGGAGTGCGGTACAGTCTCCACGTAGACGGGGGTATTATGTTGGCAGTGGTCATTTGTGGAGTTCTGGGTTCTAGGATGAGCAGCGGGGTGTTATTTGAGGTATGGCGGGTATTGCAGTGGTGGTGAGGAGCAGGACGGTTTTGTTGCTTTGGGATATTTTGTGGAGGTACCGGATTCTGAGTATTTGGGAAAGCAACCTCTGGAGTAGTGAGGGAAAATGACAGATTTGCCAGATTCCGAACTTGATCAAGTTCTTCCTGAAACTTCAACAGCTTTTGTTCTAGTTGGGATGCATTCTCCTTGGGGACCAGAGCACCATGAGTGACCTCTATCCGTTCGGCTGAGTTGTTCGAATCTTCCATTTTTTCTTTGTTTTTTTGTCTGACAGGACTGGGAGGAGGAGTAGGTGGAGGGCCCCTGGATCTCGTAAAATATGATGATGTTGCCAGAGTTCACGAACTAACCTTTGGGGAGGGGAATAAACAAAAGTAAAAACAAAAAGGTAACAAGTCAGTAAGGATTATAAAAATGTTGCAATACTTAAACATGTAGTGCTGAAATATAAAGCGCATCCTAATTTTGGGGACCTCGTTGTGCCCGAGGTAGGCCTAGCGACAAGTTAATTTGGAGAACTTAGAATGCTAAATGCCTCATTTCATTGATAAAAGGTAGACGAATCCCAAAACGGCACTAAATAACAAGAAAGTAAAAATCACTAATGGCCATCGGCCTTATTACATCTCATAAAGCGAAAAATGAAAATTCCTATCTATTTGGTCCCGGAGGGACCTTCCCCAGACTCGGCATTGTTTGCTCCATCGAACAGCTCTCCCAGCTCGTGCAGTCCTACTAGCAAGTAAGCTCTGGTCAGATGTCCGCCTTCATTTCCTTCAGCAGTCCGGCAGTCTTCGACCCTCTTCAGAAACTTCTTTTCCAACTCTACTATACCTCGCTCCAAATAGACCAATCATTTGTTGGCATTGACAGCCATATCCTTCCACTCTTCCATTAGTTTTTGATTGGCTTCTTGTATTTCACGGTGCTCATTTTCACATTCCCGAATCCTCTTGCGCAGTTGGTTGTACTTGACCTGTGCTTCAGCCTTTTCATCGATGATCCTGTGACCTCGAACAAACCCGGGTTGACCCAGACCATTGTGATTGTCCTCCAGCCAGCCTGAGTAGTGTGGGGTACAACCAGCATGGTATCTGTCTGGTTCGATGGTGTCCTTTCCCAAGATAATTTTGCAGTGCCACATATGCTGAGCCTGGCACCTGTACGGACTATCGTCATTCTGGAAGTCAGCTCGGAAGTGACTCATCTTGTCGACCCTTGGTATAACCTGCTTCCTACCAGCCTGTCTCATAACTCGGAGAGGGACATAAGGGTAGGTCCCCCTCAAACCGATCAGTATCAGAAATGGCGCATCCCTGGATCGAACGATGAATTCTTCAGTAGGGAACCACTCGAACATCCATTGTACCCGATCTTCAGTCAAATTATCAAAGAGTTCGACCCATTCTCTAGCATTCTCCGGTTGGGCGAACATGTTGGGCATGTAATTCATTCGCTTTGGGTGATGAAAGGCGATATGATCGTCCCAGTCCCTTTGATAGATTTCCTGTCGGTACTCACCCTTTTGGAGATGTTCCATGAGCCAAAGTTGAAGTAGCAGATTACAACCCTCGAAATGTTTGGCTCCCTGTTGACACCTTTCTAGGGCTCGGTATATTTCTGCGATGATCATTGGTACGAGACTGAATGGTTGTCCGTCAATTCCTTCCATTAGAGTTTTGGTAACCATAGCTAGCCTAGTATGGATCCTTGCTTTCTTCATTGGAAATACTATCATCCCCAAGAAATGAAACATGAAGACAAAGACCCTTCGGTGAATATGCCCCAATGATGTAAGGGCGAACTCATCAGGATAAGTACGGTAAGATTTGCTGTGTCCGTACCTCTCGTACAAATAGTCAAAGGGAATGTATGACTCTTTCAAACATGTCAAGTCTGGATTCTTCTTTAGACCCATCATTTTGAGAAAACCTCTACCTTTGCGGTTTTCCGGCATTAACAAACCCGGAGTTTCCCACGGTATTCCAGCCAGTCCTCCTATTTCCTCAAGCAAGGGTGTCATCTCAATGTCTCCAAAGCGGAACACAGACCTATCACAATCCTATAATAGAGTGGCAGCTTCTATGATTTTGTTGTTGGGTTGAATTTCCGGGAGGGAAGGTAGATTTCCTAGATATTTTCGGACAAGAGCTTGATCACTGGAATGAAGATCCTCCCACCAGCTTAGCAATTTTGGGTGGATGTTGGTGACCATGCCGAATCTAGGGACTTCGTGCCTCATATTTCTGCAAGACAAAAAGGTTAGGCCCTTACCCCCACCAGACTCGACTATTTAATATCAACAATTAGCATAAAAGCATTTTAGTTCTCCAAATGAATGCATAGAACGTGATAAGGTCCGTTTGGGTTTCAGGGAAACCCAGTGGACTTTGGACAAGGCTATCTTAAAGAGTCATTATGCGGACAGCATAACTGACTCGGCTAGGTTTGACCATGATGCATGCACAATTAAACAGAGTAAGGTTTCTATGGGGTATTTAGACTGGTACCCTTGAGCGGACAACTCAAGAGGGAAAGGCGCGGAACCGTCGACCACACCGTTGATCGACTGGTTTTACCGCAAATATGCCTTTGCCGGATTTAGGGGTGATAATATCGGAAGAGCGCAACCACTCATTATAAGCGTTGCTATGGTATTTTGTTTGGCACGAGTGGAATATGATGTTGAAAACATGCTTATGCAATAATTAAAACAAGTTGCCACGTATTTGCACGTTCATAAAAATAATAATTACAATAATTTAAAACAGTAATACAGGAATGCAGTAAAGGAAAGCAGTAAAAGAAATAAAGAAAAGAAATAAAAGGACAAGTCAGTTTCATAGTAGAAGAGGGAATTAAATGCTTAAAGAGATTAAACAAGTAAAGGCATATAAGAAATGTAAAGTCATAGTAATAGCTTGAAATGGTAAAAGCCTAAAGAAATACCCAGCAAAGTCGCCATGCTGTTGCGCCCCCTTTTTCTCGCGAAATCGGGTTTATGACATTTGGGAGGACAACTCGTTCCCTTTTGGGGAATTGGGTTTTGGAATTGAAGAGTCGCCACCTAATGATTTAAGTGCATTAGGACACTAAGAATGGTTTGATTTGGATAACCAGAGATTGGGTAAGGGCTTGAAATTATCCCAAGGGGAAGGTGTTAGGCACCCCTCAGGATCCACTAGTATGGTTCCCGGCCAAGCTTGTTGTGACTTAAGTACAAATAACACATAGGCAAGTAGGACTTCAAATAAGAGGGGATTTTTTCACATAAAGGTTAGAAATAAACAAAGTCGGAAAGCATTAAAGAGAGTTGATTTAGAATAGAACGTTTAAAGGATTTAAAAGAAACAAAGAAACAAAGGGAAGGGGGGTCCTAGGTTTATTAATAATATGGATCACCCCACACAACATCCGGTAATCACTCTTACGCGTGATGTTATCGCGTGGTCATCATATCCATATCTACCCTTTCCCACCCCTTTAAGGTATTAAAGCGCGGAATGGTCTCGTTTACTTATTGCATGCTATTACCCGCCCCAATCCTATCAGTCCCGGAGGTACTTGGGACTACTAATCCTAAAGGGAGGGGATGTTGGGCTTATTTGTGGTTTCAAAAGGTAAAAATACTAAGGCGACAAACAAAACACATATAGCAAGTTTGGGGAAGCATATAAATAAATAAAAGGCTCAGACAGACCTCCTTTAAACCAAAGAAGCACATAGTTTAGCATGTCTTGCACGTACTGTTTAAGGTCTAATTAAAACTTAAAGATTTGAGGCAGACTGATTTATTGCATAGTTCAGATAAGAAGCCCGAATCAGGCCTACCTGTTGGTTGTAGCTAGTAAAACCTGACTCAGTTTATAAGTTATCCTATGGCTTGCCTATGTGATAGACGAAAACCTATGGGCATGATATCTACAGATTTCAGAAACAAGAATATGAACTGATTACATACTGATTTAAGAAAAGTTGCCAGTTAAAAGCGAGTTTTAGAAGTGCACAAGTTCTGCCATTGGTAATACATTATTACTGCTAGTTTTAGACTTATAAACGAGTGAGGTGGTAAAAATGCAGAACCCTATAGGCATGACATCTAAATGCTGGGTTTTATATGAACATGACATCTGATTGCGTTTGGTTATTAAGACCTATAAACACGTTTGCCTAGTGAGAAGTGGATATGCAAGAATCAGAAAGGACCTATAGGCATATTCTCTACATGCATATGCATCCTATAGACATGGTATCTATACATGAGAGTGCAGAAATCCTATAGACATGTTATCTACGTATGAGAATGCTGAAATTAGAAAATCCTATAGGCATGTTATCTACATGAAAGAATGCAGGATTCTTATAGGCATGGTATCTATGTGAAAGAATGCAGAAATTCCTATAGACATGGTATCTATGTGAAAGAATGCAGAAATTCCTGTAGACATGGTATCTATATGAGAATGTTGAAATTAGAGATCCTATAGGCATGTTATCTACGTATGGAAGTGTAGAAAATCAGAAACTCCTATAGGCAGGTTATCTACCCTTTGCATACATGGTTACCCTTCCCTTTTTCACTAGCCAACCCCGAAAGTTTTATTACAAAGTTATTACAACCCAGAAAAGTAAAATAAAGAAAAATACATCATAAATTAAAAATTACAACCAAGGAGAGCCTGATTCAGACTTCCTGTCTGAAGTATGAAGTAAACCAACTCCAAAGATCAGATTTCAAAGCCTTTCTCTCATTTGGGGTGTGTCAGAGTTCCCTAAAAGCCTCACATGGATTCCGGGCAGTGCTTACACCCCAAATACATTACCAGACTAGGACATAGTGCAGTGGAAGGGCCAGCCCTCAAGTGTCCAAGTTCAGAGGGAACTCAAGGTCCCAAGGCAAGGCTCACAAGAGGGGGGCAGAACTTAGGAACTAAGAGAGAGTGCAAGTGTAGAAGTGGAACTCTGAAAGGGGAAAAGGAAGCGGGAAGCAATTCACATTAACACACATAGGGGATAAGGAATGGGGGAATTTGCAAGAGCAAAAGAAAAGCAGGCTGATGGGCACACCCAACAATGGGATATGCTGGCACACCCTCCAGCCTGTTTATATAGAGGTTAAGACTCCATTGGGTCAAACTTAATTCATGGACAACAATTCATGTTGCCATGCCTTAAGCCACAACTCTCAAACACATAGGGGCAGTAGGGTATGGGAGCAAGGATTCATAACAGAAACAGAGAGAAAGATATGAGCATACTTAATTTAAACAGAAACAGTAAAGTAGACATGGATAAAAGCTGTAAATGAGCACATTGTGGTGATGCTGAAACTTAAATTAGGACATACCAGTTTCAAAGAAACAAATAGAGAAAATGCAGTATTCTTGTAAAAGCCACAGTGCAGACAAGAAAGAGAGTAAGAGTCCAGAAGAAATTGTGAATTGTGAAGTGGAGGATTGTTAAATCGTGTGTACGGTGTGTTAAAGAGTCGTGTATTTATAGTGTAAGAATCATGAGAAAATAAGGTAAGAAAATGGTTGAAGAACTGATTGTCAATCAATTACACAAGACTCCCTTTAATTAAGGGATTCAGATTCGAACGGGTAAAAACCAATTAAGGAAAGAAATTGAATAAACACTTTGTTCACAGCATGCAATTAAGGGCACACACATAAAAAGGTTATTTAAGGACAAGGTTTCGAAGTACACGGTTTGTGCAAATAAGGTAAGAAGATCAATTAACCACCAGTAAATCAAATGGTCCGAGATTCTGTATGAATGAACCAAGTCAGAAAAAGTGAAGAAGGGTTTACTTAGGTCGAGTAACAGAGAAAATCAGTAAACAATGGAAAGAAATCAATCAAGCTATATTCAGAATGAAGCTTGAACTAATTGCAAATTCGAAAACCATTTAGAGGGAAATTCATCATATATAAAGAGCATGTGAGCATGAAAGAAGACTGGCATGTTACTGTAAAATCTATAGAGAAATCCAGTGTAGAAGAGTATTAGTAAAAAGGACAAAATCACATGAAAACAAGGAAGCCCCAAACTCAATTCAGAGTCTTGAGGTTTGTCTGAAAGAATTAGGGGTTTTTAAATAAGACCCTAGTTCAATCAAATCCCACAATCAAACTTGGCAGAATCCCCAAATTCTAGGGTTTCCACCTTGAATTAAGTACAGAGATGAGAAGGCAAGTAGTCGAAACAGGCTCAGAGGTTTCAGAACTGAAACCTCTTGCATGTTCCTTTCAGCAGCAGAAACTCATAAGAAAACATGATAACAAAGTAACATGCAAACATAGTAGAAGCATTCAAGGAAAAATAAAGGAAAAATACTGATAGGAACAATAGAAGAAGCATGCTTAAAGAGGTTTTCTAGAAGAACTTTAAACAGGGCTCAGTAGAAGGAAAATAGTAAAACACTTAAGAACATAGTAGAAAAATATAGTAGGCGAGACATAACAGAACATGGTAGAAAAGCATACACGAACATAGTACAGAAAACATAGTAGAAGAACCTACGAGAACATGGTAGAAGAAAAAGCACAAGAGCACAGTAAAAGCATACGAGATCATAATATAGGAAAGCACAGTAAGAGAAGCATATAAGAACATGATACAAGAACACAGTAGAGACAAATACACACAAATGCCAAAGAAAAATCATAAAAACACTTAAACACTTTTCAGAAAACCCTAATTCGGAAAAGAAAGGTTTTGAAAGTTATTTTTGAAAGAAAAGTCAGGGAAATCGTTTGAAAACTCAGGGAAAGCATAGATGCACCACAGATCTAATGAAATCGGAGAAAACCTCGAAAGGTTAGGGTTTCAGAAGAACCCTAGAAATGAGAAAGGCTTTGAGAGGTCACCGATCTGGGTCAGCCTAAGCTTGTCCTTTGATAGCCTTCTGAGTTATGTACACAATGTCAAATTCGCTGAGGAAAAATATCGTTTAGCAAGTTTTTCGGAGTCATTGGCTTCTGGAAGATGTATTTGAGCAGGACGAGCCGAGATATCAGATGTGTAGTGTATGCTGACATGTAATGCCTTAGCTTCTGAGCAATCCAAGTCTGAGCACAATAAGGGCGTTCTATCAGGGTATACTTGGCCTCGCACGTCATGAACTTCTTGCTCGATAAGGGCATCCACAGAATACTCTTTGCTCGACATTCTTTTCGAAAACACGACGACTTCTACTTCTGTTATGTTCCTTCTTGGAATTTGTTCTCTCCAAGGGTTTCCTCGATTAACATTTTTTTGGAGTGTTGCATCTCCCAGACCTAGTCATACCATGTGTTACAGCAGAGTATATCATTTTAGCCTTTCCCTTTTGTTGGTACATCCATGGGACAATTTGGTATTCCTGACTTTCTTCGTCTCCGGTAGCAGTGATAGGTTGCTGCTGATAAGTCTGGACTGTCACTGTAGGCCTCGGTTGTACCGTAATAATCGGAGCCTTTTGAGGAGGGATCCTGGCGGCTTCTGCATNACTAAATTAATTAATAATGTATAAATATTGAATTAAAAATACTGAAATCAATTTTACAATTATAAACGCAATTAATTCTTAAAATAGTCTAATATTGCAATTACATGCAATTTAGCTTTAAAATACTAAATAAATTTGTAAAAAATGTGCAAAAAATTACCTTAGCTATATTTTGGTATAAATATGAAAATACAATAAATGAATCAGAAAAATGATCACTTGGGGAATAATTATTGATTTTATATCGATAAAATAGGGCAACAAATTGATTTTAAAAAAATAATAAAATACCTAGGCATACATATATATATGCATACATATGCTATTTTGAAAGGTATTTTGCATATAAAAATATACGGGGGAAAATTGGGTATCAATAGTAATTATTTTAAATCATCTTCATGTATTAAAATTATTATATCATTTAACTAGCTATTTTTCAAATTATTTTATTAATTAATGGGGTATTTAACAAATAGCCCTTTAATTAGGTTTAAATTCGAACCCCACCCCTAGTCCAATTTAAATTACCTTAGCCCAAACCACCCCAATCCAAGACCAAATGACCTCTACCCGACCCAAATCCCTTCTAGTTGTGGTCGTTGATCTCTGAGATCAACGGTCCACAATCACCCTTTCCTTTTTTTAACCCAAACGACCCCCTAACCCTAGTCATTCTCCACAAACCGCGGCCCCCAAATCCCCATCTTCTCTCTTCTCTCTGAGACCACCCAAACCCTAGATGCACCGTCACCCCTAAACCTCCCAAACCTCTTCAATTCCTAACCAAATATGGGGTTATTTGGGGTTTTGCTACCCTATCTAACCTATTACTTATGCTGGTTGTTCGATTCTTATTGTTTTTGGAGGGAACTTTGAAGAGGTTCGACTCAGAGTCGACCTAGGCTTTTCGTTTCCTTATGAACAGTGCCTTGTGTTCATCAACATTTGTGAGTATCGTTGGTTTTGTGGCTGTGGTTAGATTTTCCATTACCCCGCCCTTTTCTCAAAACCTTCATCTTTTCAACGTGAATCTTTTCAGATCTTTGTAGATCTGGAGTGATTTTGAGTCTATCCAGTAGTTTTCATTTAAAATCTCTTGTTCTCTTTATTGTTAATCGATTTTAGTATACCTCTAGATTGGGGTTTTGCTTCCTTGTTATTTGCTGTTCAAATCTCTCTGGATCAGAAAAGGTTTCGAGTTCCTATAGCATTTTTCTTTAAAGATCTTCTGTTTTCCTTGCTGTAAATTGATCCTAATGTTCTCTAGAAACTAGGGTTTCGCTTCGTCTGTTTCTATGAAACTTTTCTAAAAATTCCTATGTATTTGATTGTCTTTTTCCACTGATTCATTCATGACTGAGTTCCAGTTTTTAGTTTGATTATTATTTCATTAGTCGCCTCAATATTTGCCCATGATTCTTGAGTAATTGATTTATTATCTGAACTTTTTAGGGTTTGAAATTTGCTTTGTTTACTGAGATGATTACTTCCTATAATTTTGTTTACTTTCCTTATTTTGGGACTCCTAATTGTTTCTATTAAGCTTAATTTATGGGCTGACTGCCTTACCAACCCCAAATTGGTCTCTATTTTACTTGTGTTACCTTATTTGTGTTACTAATTGCTAGTTACTTGCCGGATTTATAGTGTTCTTACTCTAATTGGCTATCAGACTTACCACTTACCTTATTTAGACCTCAATTACGAGTTATTTTGGATACAATCCCATGATTTTTGCCTATTGATTGGCCCTGTCATGCCTAATTGATTGACTGATTGTTTTCTTTGCCTTATTTGCAAACCTTTAAACTGCTTCACCTTATTTACTCTACTCTACTCAATGCTATTTAAGCCTCACTCTCTTTCTTTAACACACATGCACATAGACATAGAAAAACACCAAAAGTTCTTGCTCTTATCCTCCACCACAATCTTCCTACTCTTTGTTTATTGCACTGTCTAGCCGGCTGCCAAGGCTAGACCCTTGGATCCTGTTTGCTTTACTTTCCTCTTGCTATCTCTTAACTGGTATGTCTCCACTTTTGCTATCATTCTACCTCTATGTGATTAAATCTTTGTGTCCTGTTATCAGCATGTCTACTTTTATCCAATTAGATCCATGTGCTTTATGTTTATTGTTTCTAATCAGCATGTTTACTGCTATTTAATTAAACATATGTGTTCCTTGCTTTCAGCATGTTTGCTTTCTATTTTAACTATACCTATGTGTTTCCTGCTTCCAGGATGTGTACATGTTTTCTTGTATGTAAATTAGACCTATGTCTATTGGTTTCTCAACTGGCATGTTTTCTGCCTTGTTTTAAGTGTTTACCCCCTAATAGATGTCTGATTCCCTTGCTCCTAATCCCTGTTGCCCCCTTGTATATGACATTCTGATTGGTAATCTGATCCCAGCATGCCATATCCTTGGTTAATAGCCGTCCTTCTACTCACCTAGTAACAACTAGTAAACTAAGTTGAATCTATGCAATGTGAAGCTTTGCTTGAAGTGATTGTGATCTTGCTTTTTTCTACTGTTTGATTGCTAGGCCTTTTGTGTGAATTTTAAGTTTTAAAATGACTCTATTTGTTCCTATTTTACCCCCTCCTCAAGGTTCCAAACTCTTTACTTAAAACTATCTCCTATTTTCAACTCCTACTCTTAGAACACTTAGGGTCCTACCCCTCCAGTGTGAGCACTTCCTAGGAGTCCATGAGACTCCTCTGAACCTTGACACACCGGGGCTGACTCTCCAAAACTTGCTCACGAAAATGTTTCTTTAAAAGTTTCCTGGTGTGAGCCTTGCCCGGGTCAGGAATAGCAAGCTATTCCTGACTTCTGTTTCGACCTGGAGCCTCCTAAATCTTCCAGAAGCTATTTAAATAGCATTCGCATAGTTGTTGCATGGGAATGTGTTATTACTGTGCTTGGGACATTCCGACCCATAATTGTTGGTTCACCACATTGCCTTCTATTAATTACTTATTATAGCTTGTGGATCTTAAATCCCCACCCCCAATATGTTTGGTAACTGTGGTTGGTTTGGGGAATGACAGCATTGAACATTGTTGTGCATGACCCAAACTTGATCCCCCTGGGATCATAACCTCCTTGTTTCCTCTAGTTGTTCTGTGTTTATAGTTGGTTTATAGGCATGCCAGCACTTCTATTGCTGTGCATGCCCAAAGATGACCCCTGCCTAAGTGCATAGGCTCCTTGCTATGGATTCCCAACCCCTGACCCCCCTTTGTATGAAGTTATCAACTTTGTATTTTACTAATTACTGTTTCTCTACCACTCTTTACCACTCTTTACCCCTCTCCTTTATCCCCTCAGTTTTAAAACTCTATTCCTGCACCTTCACTACCTTCTTAGACTTAAGTTCTGCCCCTCTTGTGTGAGCCTTGACTTGGGACCCATGAGCTCCCTCTGAACTTGGACACATAAGGGCTGGCCCTTCCACACTGCACTCATCTCTATCTGGTTCTATGAACCTGGGTGTAAGCACTGTCCGGGGTCCCTTGAGACCCTTAGGGAACTCTGACACACCCCAGGTCTGAGAAAGGCTGTGAAACAAGTGGTATTTGAGGCGTTTTGTTCCATAACTCAGAGAGGAAGTCAGAATCACGCTTCCTATGGTTGTACTTTCCTATTTTTATGTATTTTTCTTAATGTAATTCAGCAATTGGTTTGTAATAATTTGTAATACATTTGGGGTTGGCTAGTGAAAAAGGGATGGGTAATTATGCATGCTCAAGGGTAAAAACNATGATTCAATTCTGCACTTAGAAAGCATGCCTATAGGACTGTTTTACATCCTCCGTGTTCAATTCTGCACTTTAGACACCATGCCTATAGGGGTTCATTTAAAATTCTGCATGTTCAACTTCACACCTAAATAACCTGCATATAGGACTTTATTTTAAATTCTGCACACTTGTTACCACTTAGACATCATGCTCTAGGATCTAAACGGCTATAAACGGGTATCATGTTTATAATGTTCAAAAATTAGTATAACGTATAGAAATCATGTCTATAGGAATTAAAATTAGCAACACTAGATATCATGTCTATAGGAGTTGAAACCAGCAATAATGGATACCATCATCTGCAGAATTTGAGACTAGTCTAGTTTAAAATCAGTCTATTCTGAACCAGTTTTAAATAAGTTAATCCCCTATTTAACACAGTTTAGCAAGCATGCCTATAGGATTTCAAACCGCTCATTTTTTAGTTTGTTACTGCTCTGCCACATTCAGAATCCGTAATAGATACCATGCTCATAGGATTCTACCCCAAAAACTTAGGCAAACCTTAGGTAATAACAACAAATAAAGCTGAGCCCGTTTCCGTTAATTAGTAATTGCTACAACTAGCAGGCAGGCCTGATTCGGACTTCTTATCTGAGTTATGTAATAAATTGGTCTGTTTCAACAACTTAAACTCCCCTTTTGTCTTAACATTTTTAGACCCTGCTTGTTGTTTAAGTCATGCTATTGATTGCCTTGTTTGAGGAGGTATATGTGAGCCTTCATTGTTTATGTGTTTCCCCTGTTATTGTGCTGTCCTATATGTTTTGTATGTCGCCTTAGATTTTTCACCTTTGACACCTCAAAGTCAGCCTAATATCCCTCCCCTTTAGGATTAGTAGTCCTAAGTGCCTCCGGGACTGATAGGAATGGACGGGTAATAGCATGCAATAGTAGTCGAGATCAATCCGCGCTTTAGTACCTTAATGGGTGGGAAGGGTAGATATGGATATGATGACCGGTGTGCTAATACCACGTGTAGCCCCTCTTTTGAGGAGTGATTATCGGGTATTGCATTGATGTGATCCATATTATGAATAAACCTAGGACCCCCTTCACCTTTCTTTCTTTTGTCTTTAAAATATTATGATTGCTTTTCAAAATCAGCCTTTTAATAACTGCTCTTTCATACTTTGTTTACTTCCAAGCATTTGTGTATTAAAATCCCCTCTTATTTGAGCCTTATCTGCTTACATGTTAATTGTACCAAATTCACAAAGAATTGTCTGGCCGGGAACCACACTAGTGGATCCTGAGGGGTGCCTAACACCTTCCCCTTGGGATAATTTCAAGCCCTTACCCTATGTCTGGTTATCAAAAAAATGTAGTTGTAGTGAACCTTGTAGGTGTCCTAATGCACCATAAATCATTAGGTGGCGACTCTTCAAAATGCAAAACCCAGTTCCCAAAAGGATCGAGTTACTCCATACCCAAAAATGTCATTAACCCGATTCTCCCGCCGCGAGGAGGGAAAAAAGGAGGCGCGACAGCATGGCGACTCTGCTGGGGATTTAGGCTTTTACCATTTCAGATTATTCTTGTGAATTTGTACCTCTCTCTATGTGCAATTATCTGTTTAATTTCCTTCAGCATTTAATTTCTTCTTTAAAAAAGCAAAACTGACATATCTCCCTTGTTTTCTTTCCTTTATTGCTTTAAATTATAAAAATATTGTATTTATCGCTTCCTTAATGTGCAAATACATGTCAACATGATGTCTTTTAATTATTGCATAATCATGCTCAACATCATACTCCACTCGTGCCAAAACAAATACTATAGCAACGCTTATAATGAGTGGTTGCGCTCTTCCTATATCATTACCCCCTAAATTCGGAAAGGCATATTTGCGGTAAAACTAGTCAATCATCGGTGCAGTCGACAGTTCCGAGCCTTCCCCCTTGAGTAGTCCGCTTAAGGTACCGGTCTAAAACTCCATAGAAACCTTACTCTGTTCAAATTATGCATGTATCATGGTCAAACGTAGTCGGATCAGTTATGTTGTCCACATAATGATCCTTTAAGATAGCCTTGTCCAAAGTCCACTGGGTTTCCCTAAACCTGAACGGACACCATCACGTCTGTGCATTTATTTGGAGAACTAAATGCTTCTTCTAATTGTTGATATTAAATAGTCGAGTCTAGTGGGGGTAAGGGCCTAATCTTGTTTGTCTTGTAGAAATATGAAGCTCGAGGTCCCTAGTTTTGGTATGGTTAGCACGCCCCCGCTCTTGCTAGACTGGTGGAAGAGTCTTCCATCAAATGACCAAATCAATGAGTGGAAAGAGAGAGCCGCCAAAGCTAGCAAAAAGTTGGAATATCTGGAATACAGTCTGCTAGAATTGGAAGGAAAAGTGAGGAAGAGAGTCACTAACTGCCAGAACTCTAAGGGAAACAAACGAGAACACCTGGCGAAGGCATTTTTACTGGTGAACCTACGCGAAATGGAGGATTTGATCAACGAGAGCATTCAACCTGGGGAAAGTCCTTCTGGGACCAAGTAGATAGGAGTTTATCTTTTCGCTTTATAAAATGTAATAAGGCCAATGGCCATTAGTGACTTTATTTCTTGCATATTTAGTGTCGTTTTGGGATTCGTCTATTTTTTATCAATAAAATGAAGCATTTAGCATTCTAAGTTCTCCAAATCAACTTGTCGCTAGGCCTACCTCGGGCACAAAGAGGTCCCCAAATTAGGACACAATTTATATTCCCGCACTATGTGTCTAAATACTGCAATATTTTTATAATCCTCACTAACTTGCTACCTTTTTGTTTTACTTTTGTTTTATTCCCCTCCCCAAAGGTTAGTTTGTGCACTCTGGCAACATCATCCTATTCCACGAGATCCAGGGGCCCTCTACCCACTCCTCCTCTTAGTCCTATCAAAACAAGAACAAAGGCAATATGGAAGATTTGAACAGCGTTAGAAAGGAGAATTCAACTGAACGGGTAGAGGTCACTAATGGTCATGGTACTCAGGTTCCTAAGGAAAACGTATCCCAACTTGAACAGAAATTGCTAAAGTTCCAGGAAGAGCTCGACCAGGTTCGAAATCTGGCAAGTTTGTCATTCTCGCTCAGCACCCCAGATATCACCTTTCCCAATACTCAAAACCCTAACCACCTCAAAACATCCCGAAGCAACAAAATCATCCAACTCCTCATATTGTTCCACCAAAGACCCAATGCAACACTTGCCATACCACAAACAACACCCCGTTGCTCCTCCAAGAACTCCAAAACTCCACAAATGAGCACTTCCACACCCACCATAACACCCCCTCTATGTGGAGACCATGCCACTCTCCACCCAACCCGTCTCAGGCACACCCGAGTCTGATGATAAAGATTTGCTCATCAGGAACCTGGCTGAAGAACTTAAGAAATTGACTAGCCGGATCCAGGGCGTTGAAGGGAACAAGGGAATTGAAGGGTTGAATTATGAAGATCTCTGCATACAGCCCGATGTCGAACTGCCCGAGGGGTACAAACCTCCGAAGTTCAAGATGCTTGACGGTACAGGTGATCCAAGGGTCCATTTAAGGACGTATTGTGACAAGCTGGTTGGGGTAGGGAAAGACGAGAGAATCCACATAAAGCTATTAATGAGGAGCCTAAAAGGAGATGTGCTGTCTTGGTACATCAGCCAGGATCCAAAGAAATGGTCAAGCTGGGTAGGCATGGCGTCCGATTTCATGGACAGGTTCAGGTTTAACACAGACAATGCACCGGATGTGTTCTACATTCAAAATCTAAAGAAGAAGCCTACAGAAACATTTCACGAGTATGCTACTCGCTGGAGGTCCGAAGCTGCTAAGGTCAGACCTGCCTTAGAAGAGGAACAGATGAATAAATTCTTTGTCGCGCCCAAGAGCCGCAATATTATGAACGACTAATGATGATCGAAAGCCACAAATTTTCTGACATTATTAAACTAGGGGAACGAATTGAAGAAGGCATTAAGAGCGTTATGGTCACGAACTTCGAGGCCTTACAAGCTACAAATAAGGCCTTGTAGTCCGGTGGTGTGTCCAAAAAGAGGGACGTCGGAGCCGTGATGGTTGCACAAAGAACCAAATCTCCTATCAAGTACCAAACCTACCTGACACCTCCACTCACATATCAGCCCACTCCAAACTACCAAGCACCCTCACCACCCGCCTATCAACCATCTCTTCCTCCCATATATCAGCCTATTTCGCCCAGATATTCCTAAGCCGCACATATTTACCAAACTTACAATACTCAACCATCCCACTATCAGTCACCTCCTACCCATCAAAACTTCCCTAGACCCCGGCCAAATTTTGATCGCAGGCCTCCCAAACAATATACAGCCATTGCTAAACCCATTGACCAACTATATGAAAGACTCAAAGCCGCCGGTTATTTCACCCCCATCCCTGCTACAACCCGTGAGAACCCTTCTCAGTGGGTTAACCCAAACAAGTCTTGTGCATACTACTCCGGCATGAAGGGACACACCATCGACGAATGTCGTTCCTTGAAAGACAAGATCCAGTCTCTGATCGATAATAAGGTTATTTTCACAAAGGAACCCACCCTAAATGTCCGAAACAACCCTCTACCGGCCAATGAAGGTGGGGGTATTCACATGATTAAAGTAGAGGATGATTGGGATCCCGAGGGATCCATCGGGTTGATCACGGAGGGTGATGATCCAAAGAAGCCAGCAGTTACCCTCAACCTCATCATGGTCCAGATCCAACCATCTGAGGTCACTGAGGTGGATGTGTGTATCCCTCTTGAGTTCGAAGCAGCGCCATCAGCAAAAGCACCAGCAACATTTGAAGTTACAGTTTTGCCACCCAAAGAACATGTCCCATTCGAAGTAAAGCTGGCCGCACCGATCCCAGTAGCGATGTCCACCATGCCATCATTCTAAACAAAAGCTATACCCTGGGATTATACAGCCGAGGCTAGGAGGAAAGACAAGGTCGGATAGAGACTGTTGCAGCACAGGGTATGACAAGAACTGGGAGAGTCTATGCCCCTGAATACCTAGCTGAGTCCAGCAAGCAGTCCTCCAACCGGCCACCCATCATTGAGACGGGTCCAGACGACCTTTGGAGGAAGATACAGGCCAAAGAGTATTCGGTCATCGACCAGCTAAACAAAACACTAGCACGGATATCCATCCTCTCACTGCTGCAGAATTCCAAGACACACAAAAATGCTCTGTTGAAGGTGCTGAGTGAAGCCTATGTACCAAGCAACATCACTGGCGGGCAAATGGCTAATATGGTGGGACAAGTACTAGAAAGCCATAAAATCACCTTCTATGAGGACGAACTGCCACCTGAAGGGTTGGGTCACAACAAAGCCCTGCACATTATCGTGCAATGCGAAGACTATTTCATCACCAGGATCCTGGTCGACGGGGGTTCCAGCCTTAACATCTGTCCTTTGGTAACACTCAAGAAGTTGGGCAAAGGGCTGCATGAGATAAAAGAAGGAGCAATCAATGTGAAAGCTTTTGATGGGTCTCAGAGGTCCACCATCGGTGAGATTAGTCTGTGTCTACAGATGGGACCAACCTAGTTCGAGGTTGATTTTCAAGTGATAGATGTGCCAGCGTCCTACAACCTGCTGCTAGGACGACCTTGGATTCATGCTGCTTGTAGCTTCAACACTGCATCAGGCAATAAAATTCGAATGGAACCACCAGGAAGTGATCATTCACAGTGACGGTAGCAACCCTATATACAGTCGTCAGACCATTCCAGCGATCGGAGGGAGAAGAAAGCTAGGCGGAGAGACCCACATCGAGCGGGTCAATGCTGTCGACAAAGACAAATGGTGGGATAACAAGATCGAGAGTATATTGAATTAGAGTGGGTACGAACCTAGCAAAGGACTCGGCAAGAACCTCCAAGGAATCGCTAAAACCATAAAACTCAAGAAACATGGCACCACTTTCGGCTTGGGGTACAAATACACCTGCGAAGAGTTCAACAATTGGTCACCACCATGGCGCGGTCCTTACTACCCACTAGAGCAGACGATATCGCACTTGGAGCAGACCTTCTAACAGGCTGACGTCGTCTATGGGACAGACGAAGAAGAAGTGCTCGCAGCAGTGAAAAACTTGTTTTTAGAGGACAATGATATGGATTGCTGTGTTATTCTTGAGGAGGAGGGGGAGGAAGGCCCTTCCATACAGGTTGTGAGCAGAGGGGCACGCCTCAATAACTGGATCATCAGGACAACCAGAGCCCGACGAGCCTCGGGGTAGCAAGGCTAAAACAAGCATCATCCATTGTTTTTACTAAATGATTTTCTTTTCGCGTTTTTTAATTTCCGCAATAAGATCTTCAATGTTCAAAACAATTATTCCATTTATCAGAAGCATGTTTGATTTTTTTTTATGGATTAATATTTATTTCTATCATTTTCCTCCTCACTTTACTTATACAACATTACTGGTACCTATCTTGACGAACCAATGACTGTGACATGCAATGAGATAACGCAAGAAACGGACATTGATTCGGAAGATGATGACATACCCGAGGAAATTATCAAAGAAGCTGAGAACTTTGAGAACAGACCTAAGTCCAACCTAGACGAGACCGAAATCGTCAACCTGGGAGATGCAGAAAACGTCAAGGAAACGCGAACCAGCATTCGCCTGTCACCATCAAAGAAGAAAGAATTCCACAGCCTACAGGGCTCAGATGAATGGAGCCGTAGAGGCCGCCAACAAGAATATCAAGAAGATATTGAGGGAAATGATAGAAAAGCATAAACAGTGGCACGAGAGGTTATCATTTTCTCTATTGGGGTATCGCACCACAGTCTACACATCCACCGGGGCAACCCCTATTTGCTGGTTTATGGTACATAAGCCGTCATTCCCGCCGAAGTAGAAATTCCTTCCCTAAGGATCATACAGGAAGCTGAGCTCGACGATGCAGAATGGGTGAAAAGTCATTATGAGCAACTAGCTCTTATAGACAGAAAGAGGATGAATGTAGTTTGCCATGGTCAACTCTATTAGAACAGAATGTCCGGAGCCTTCAACAAAAGGGTCAAGCCAACAGTTCACACCGGGATAGCTGGTGTTAAATAAAAATTTTCCGCATCAAGATGAAGCCAAAGGGAATTTCTCTCCCAACCGGCAAGGTCCGTACATGGTTCATCGGGTTCTGACAGGAGGAGCCCTCATACTTGCAGAAATGGACGGAGAAGTCTTGCCAAAGCTGATTAATTCAGATGTAGTCAAGCGTTACTATGTGTAATCTTTATGCTTTCCTCATATGATGCAAATTGAACTACGCCTCGCCTGATTCGCGTTTAAGATGGGATACGTAGGCAGCCCTATGGGTTCGGTCACAATTAAATAAAATTTTAATTTTCCCCCGAAATCGGAAACTGGAGCAGAATTTTGAGGAGGACCCTCAAAATTCCGAAGCAATTTCAGCCGAATCATCGCAAGCAATAGTCAGAAGCACTAACCCATTAAACTGGGGCAGAATTTTGAGGAGGACCCTCAAAATTCTGTAGCAAGAGAGGTCGCAATGTCTCGAACCACGTCACAGTCGTCAGTTCATCTAAAAACTATTTTAATTATACATTTATGTTGTATTTTTTTCAAAATCATGCATGTTTATTGTCGAAACTGCTTTGTTTAGCAACGCTACCCCAATGGTACAGACGGTATCGCTAGATCAAAGCCGAATGAGTCAAGCAAAACAAGCGGGGGATACGACTAACCTTCCCCTTTACAAAACTCACGATTTTTCTTTGGATGCAGGAAATAAGATTATGAAATCGTACTATACACTCACAGGGCAAATCTTGCTCAAGAACATGATTCTCCGAACCATTATACTTACCAATATTTGCTATCAGCATGCACCCGCAATGTTCCGTATGTCGCGATGCTCCCAGTAATCACCACGCCGCAATCTGCTATCAGCTAAGAAAACTCTACTGTTATTTGCTATCTTATTTCTTGCATAAGGCTACCAATCGGCCTTCCGAGACTAAACGCTATCTCCATCTGCATCTGCATTGCATAAGGCTACCATTCTGCCTTCCGAGACTAAACGATGTCTCCATCTGCATCTGCATTGTATAAGGCTACCATTCTGCCTTCCAACTTGCATAAGGCTACTATTCTGCCTTCCAACTTGCATAAGGCTACTATTTTGTCTTCCGAGGTTAAGCTCTACCTCTATCTGATTTGCATTGCATAAGGCTACTATTCTGCCTTCCGAGGTTAAGCTCTACCTCTATCTGCATTTGCATTGCATAAGGCTACTATTCTACCTCCCAACTTGCATAAGGCTACTATTCTGCCTTCCGAGGTTAAGCTCTACCTCTATTGATTGCATGGCTGAAAGATCGCCTCATATTGCATTTCATGGGCTGAAAGATCGCCTCATACTGCATCTGCATGGCTGAAAGATCGCCACACTTGCATGGCTGAAAGATCGCCTCATACTGCATCTGCATGGCTGAAAGATCGCCACACTTGCATGGCTAAAAGATCGCCTCATACTGCATCTGCATCGCTGAAAGATCGCCACACTTGCATGGCTGAAAGATCGCCTCATATTGCATCTGCATGGCTGAAAGATCGCCTCATACTGCATCTGCATGGCTGAAAGATCGCCTCATACTGCATCTGCATGGCTGAAAGATCGCCACTTTGCACGGCTGCAAGATCGCCACATTGCACGGCTGAAAGATCGCCACTTTGCACGGCTGAAAGATCGCCACATTGCACGGCTGAAAGATCGCCACATTGCACGGCTGAAAGATCGCCACATTGCACGGCTGAAAGATCGCCACATTGCACGGCTGAAAGATCGCCACATTGCACGGCTGAAAGATCGCCACATCGCACGGCTGAAAGATCACCACATCGCGCGGTTGAAAGATCGCCACATTGCACGGCTGAAAGATCACCACATGCTACTGCATCCTTCATGGGCTGAAATATCGCCAACTCATCCAAAGGCGTCATCGTTCGGAGGCACCATCTTCATAGCCCGAGAACACCATGTCATGGCCTAAGGATTTCTTCAATCTTTTGCATATCATTATTCAATGGCGTCATGGTTCGGAGGCACCATCCTCATAGCCCGAGAGCATCATTTCATGTCCTGCGAATCCTTTATTATACGCTTCATGGCCTAGGACATCATGGTCTAAAGATGTCATCCTAACCGTTCAAAGACAGCATTCATGGTCCAACGGGAATTTGCATCATGTTTAAATTTGTGCACGATATACGCTTGTATTGTTTCTATTTGCAGGTAAAACCGGCATGCAATGGCCGTCCCGGCAGGGGCTCGCTCCAGTGCCCGCATCCATCAAACCTAACTATTCCGGTAAGCCACTCACTCGACCAGCCCGAAATATTGCGTCTGTTCTTGGAAAATACCCCTCGGCATACTCTGCCGACGGATTCTGAACTACATACGGCCTGATTCCTGTAAAACCAGGGATATGTAGGCAGCTCAGAAGCCAGGGTGCGGCCTGAACCTCTCCCAAACCGTTTCGCTCGGTCAAAATTGGCCATCATATCTTTACCCGAAAACTCTTTCATCATTCCCCGGTAAAGAGGGGCAGCTGTTGACACCCAATTTTTCCCAATATGTTTTCAATATGAAAAAAATAGCTTTAAAATGGTATATATATGCATATATCCAAGTACTTCATTACTTTTCCTTAATTTTAAAAGATTTTTTAACCTATTTATTCTCCTATTTTTTATCCATAAAATTCAGTAATTGTTTCCAAAATTATCATTTTTGGTGATTCACTTATTGTACTTTTATATCTATGCTAAAATATAGCCAATGGAATTTTTTGCATATTTTTACAAATTCATTTAGTATTTTTAAAGCTAAGTTGCATATAATTGCAATATTAGCCTCTTTTAAGATTTAACTGCGTTTATATTCATAAAATTAAGTCCTGTATTTTTTAATTAGTTAGTTGTGTGTTATAAATCATTTTAGTACCTTTAATTTATTTCTAGAAATTAATTTATTATTTTTTATAAATTAAATAGGGAAAATTGGCTATTTAAATGTTAGCCCCATTTTATTTTAGCCCAATTTGGCTTCCAATTTAACCCAAAATCAGACCCATTTACCCTGGCCCAATTCCTACTCATACCCGACCCCAATCCAATTAAATCGACCCATACCCGGATCCCACCTAGCCCGTTAATCCCAGCTGTTGATCACTTAGATCAACGGCTCCCGTTCCTCCTTTCCTAATTAAACCCAAAAGAAACCCCCCCCCCCTCAAACCCT